>NC_049209.1:24350092-24380092 GCF_013347855.1 Anguilla anguilla
TGGGGCAGGTCAGGGACGGCTGTGGCCGAGGTGTATGCTGAATACGTGTGCGTGTGTGTGTGTGTGTGTGTCTGCGTGTGTTTGCATGTGTGTGTGTGTGTGCGTGTGTGCATGTGTCTGCGTGTGTTTGTATGTGTGTGTGCGTGTGTGCATGTGTCTGCGTGTGTTTGTATGTGTGTGTGTGTGTGTGTGTGTGTGCATGTGTCTGCGTGTGTTTGTATGTGTGTGTGCACGTGAGGGAGTCTGTATCTGCACGTGTGTTTGTATGTGTGTGTACGTGTGAGGGAGTATGTATCTGCATGTGCGTGTGTGTACGTGTGAGGGAGTCTGTATCTGCGTGTGCGTGTGTGTACGTGTGCTAAATACACACACAGGCCTCGGGTGGATTGTTTAATAAGACCCACGGCACTGCTTCCAGAAGTCCGCGAAAGCCAAGCGCAGACTGGGAGCTTAAATGAGCGTGTTAGCGCTAAATTAGCCCGGTGGCGGGATGGCCACGCATTGGCTCAGCTCTCCACTCACTTCAGGGGCCTGGATGAGTCAGTGGGCACATTTCCATTCTAATCCCAATCACACTGAGCTCACCCATGCATGTGTGTGTGTGTGTGTGTGTGTGTGTGTGTGTGAGACAGAATAAGAGGCTTCAATGAGAGGCAAGAATGCACATTCACCAGGGCTAATATTTACTAACAGGAGGAAGTTGTGAGTGCGGACGTGCGCTCCTCGCTGGGCTTTAAGCAGCCTGAATGGAAGCGTGACCGTCGCAGTCACGCTCATTCGGCTGAGAGGCGCTGCACTGAAAACAGCGTGTACTGCCAAAAAACCGCCAGCCCAGAATAACAAAGTCTGCTGCCGTTGCTAAGTAACCGGGTTTAGCGCGCGGCACACGGAGGGCTGACGACACGGACGCGCTCGACGGCTGGAGTCAGGCTGAGGCGTCGGCCAAAGCCCCGCTCCCCGGCTCCAAAGCCCTTAAGCCGGCGTCCGAGCGCGGAGCAGAGGTGTTTTCCCGAAACGGCGCGGCCGGTGTGTTGGGGTACGGGGTCGGTGTGTTGGGGTGCGGAGCCGCGGGCCCGGGCGTCACCTTGGCGCACTCCAGCGGCGCGTCGGCCCGGTGGTGGGCCCGCCCCGGTCCCGGGTCGGCCGAGAGTCGCCCGTTGACGTGGGCGGGCGCGGCGTGGGCCAGCTTTGGGGAGTGCTCCCCCCCGGGCCGGGGGTCCGCCTGCGCGCTCTCCTTCGGGCACCGGGCGTCCGGGGGCGGCTGGGGGTCGCGGGGCAGGCCGGCGGACGGGACGGACAGCCAGGCGGTGCGCCCGTCTGGCGGGATGGGCGGGGGCCGCTCGGGGGGCGGAGGCGGGGGCAGGTCCCTCTGAGGGGGCGGGGGGGCCGGGAGGGGCTTGTCCTGCTTCCTGGACATCCCGGGGGAGGACTGCGGAGGGGAGAGGAGGGGTCAGAACCAGTCTGCTGAAGGAACAGGGACGTCTGTACAGCCACAGGGATTACATTTCACCTTAAAATCAGCACCCAATTCACACCCAATTACTGAGATGAGGTGACTTAACTGTTTTTACCTCACTTACTTTTTGGGTGTTCAGGCCAATTTTCCGACTGCTTTCAGCGACCATTTAAGCGCAGTAATAATGAAAGCCAGCAGACCCTGCGGCCTGCCAGGACCGGGGAGGCGGGACCCTTGAGCATGCACCGCGTCGAGGAAGCCACGCCCACCTTGGGAGACCCCGTGGGGCTGGCCGAGGGCGAGCGAGCCTTCTGGATGAGGTCCAGGCGGGGCGGCACAGGGGGCAGGCTGAGGTGCTGGATGCCGGACGTTTCAGGGAGGGGCTTCCGGCGCTGGGCCACGGGGGACGAGTTCGGGGACATCACCGGGGAGTTCTGCCTGTCCGCGCACTGGAACACAGCCCACACACCCCTCTCTGCGTCAGCAAGCAGCCCCACCGCCGTCCTCATCACTACGGCTACTGCTAGCATTAGCATGCTGTCCTTCAACACGGGCCCTTATCCAGAGTGATGCAGCACACTTTCATTCCAGGACATTCACTATAATGAATATGCCACTCACCATGCTGCTATTGTTCTCGGAGACAGCGTCATTATTGTCACTATTAACATTCACATTGAGTCTTTTGACAGAGGCCCTAATCTAGGCTGAACCGGCTGAAAAAAAAAAAAAAAAAAAAACATCCATTGTAATTAATCCACATGAATCTTGTAATGTGTTAAAACTGTCACAACTGCCAGGAGAGTCGGAAGGCCCGAGTTCGGTAATTAACTGGATGCTGAACTGATTAACTGGGGCCCGCATTGTTCCAACAATCTGGCGAGGCGCGGACTCGTTAAGGAGAAACCCAAAACAAAGACCCGCGCTGTAAAAAAGAGGCGCTGAGCAATTTATGCTGAGTTTCTGACACGGCCCCTGGGCGAAAGAGAACACCGGGAGGCTTTTTTTTAAAAACGCGTTAATTGCCATAAATTAAGCTAATTTAGACTTAACGCAGCCGACCAGCTGTTTCCCTACATGAATTGTGAAAATGAAGGAAATAATCCTTTCCGCGCAATAACGTTTAACGACGGCCATGCGTCTCACTTAAAGATGGCACAGGGCGCTCTGAGTGTCACACGCACTGAAATAAAGGAGGACCTTCGATAATTATCTTAACACCGATATAATTAATCTAGTATCAGTGCAACGTGGCATAAAAACTCCAAATTCCATTTGTCTTATAAAGAACCAAACAGAGTCGAGAAAAAGGAAAACGAATAATAATAATAATCTGGTCACAAAAAGAACATGAGGCCACGTTCTGGAGTAACAGGATATAAAAATGAACGGCGAATCTGCAGACATTCACTTTTCATTTCACTTTTCTGCAAAGGCCTGGGTTGAAAAGGCACCTTCTCAAATAATTACATACAACTTTTTTTCTTTCCGCTGGCAAAACTACAAAAAACTCAAAAGCTCATTTTAACTGATAAAACTTCCCTGGTGCGCCGAAACGAATCCCAATTAAAAGTGTTTTTATATGGCAGGCATGAGAAAGATTCGCTGCTGAGGGGGTAGTGAGAAATCGAAAAACAACGTTTCTCGCATTTGTTGTCTATTGTTCCCGCTAACGCACACAGAGAGAGAGAGAGAGAGAGAGAGAGCGCAAGCTCGCGCAGAAGAGAAACAATTAAACTAGTGTATTTTCTGATGTTTGCTCATTTACACTCATGCACCCAATTATATAAACGACAGACTTCGTTTTGGCTCTCCTCTGGACTCCAATTCCCAGAAAGATTACGCACAGATTACAACACAGAAAAGATTCAAGCAATGGAAGAAACGTGGACGGCACAACTGCCGGGCAACAAAAAGCAAAAGAAGGAAGCGGAGCACAGACGAGGTGGTCACAGACACGCATGCACGTCGTGCGCGCAGACAGACAGACAGACAGACAGACACGGGCATGCGCGCGCACAGACAGGCGGCAGACGGACGCACACGCGGACGCAGACGTACACAGCAGACCGCGGAGAGGCCTTTTCCCACGAGCGGCCAGTGGTGGACGGCGAGCCCGTGTCCCCGCCCGCACGTCCGCGGCCTGCAGCTCCGCGAGCCGTCCACCGACGAGGCGGCGGGCTCCTTCAGACGGGCCAGAGGAAGTGACTCGATTACTCAGAGAACGACCAGCAGAACGAGGAGGAGACAGCTCTGTTACCAAGGGCATCCAGAAAGGATTCGACGTCCCATTTCCGTTTCATTTTCATTTTTTTACGAGGAGCGGCACACCGGAGGGCACAGGCACGCCATTATTTTAAACCCTGACAGGAGATCGCTCAGAGGCTTAATGTACATTGCTGTTCCCATCAAAGCAATCCCACTGGCAAATAAAAGGATGTCTAACCTGGCTCAGTTACTCTCAGCAGGCCTGCGCCACTGATACATAAGATTGATTTAACCCGGAGGTCTCCTGAGGTTGAGAACCTGGCCGGAAAGTCAAGCGAGGAAAGGCATTACACTTAAGCTTGTGCACAAGCCAATCACAATGCAGAAACGGCACACAAAAGCAGAAGAGCAGAAAATTAAAAAAGGGGGGAGGGGGAGGGGGGTTCTGAGGAAAGCCCGCAGGAGTGACGTGGGGAGGGGGGGGATTCCGCGCCTCCTCGGGCGGCGGCCGGGGGGGCGTTACCTTCCTGATGGAGGCGAGGCCGTTCATGACCAGGGAGTCCTCGCGGTCGTCGTCGTCGTCCAGGTCCAGCATGGGCGAGGCGAAGTGCTCCAGGAAGAAGCACTTGGCGCCGTCGTTGCGCGGGTCGAACGGGTCCACGATGATGGGCTCCGTGCCCTTGATCTCACAGCGGCAGAACGGGCAGCCCTGGCCGTCCGACTCCTGGGGGGGGGGGATAAAAGTTACAGAATAATAGAGTTTCCACACAATAATAACTCCGAGCTTCTCATTCACACATCACAGTACACAGGACCATGGGCCCCCATAAGGAAGCCTTCACACGCCACCATCAGAGGCAGGGACGAGATGACCAACAGCTGCAGGCCTGGACAGCACGTGCTCACGTCCACCGCCACCTGCAGGCTTCAGAGCGCCATCTTCTCTCCTACTGCGCACTTCAAGTGCACACTAACACCACCCTGACAACGCCACCCTAAGAGCTCCGCAGCTTATGACTATATAAAGAAGAACTGTAAGTTGGGGGGGGGGGGTTATGGAAATTGATTTGTCTTCTCGTAATGATTTGTCTTTTCACAACGGAACTGGCTTTCATGCCGAGCGCCGCCGCGATTCTTTGAAGAACAAAGGCGGATGGCGGAAGCCATCTGGCGGGAGGCTTTCCAAAGCCCATCACGCCGCTGCGTGAAGCCCAATCATAATTAGTCACCGCGAGGGCCAGGCCGGGCCGGGACGTGACGGCTCGGCGGAGCTGGCGGGTGAAGACCGGACGACGTCGACGCAGAGCTCCTCGCGCACGCCGCGCGTACGCCATCCGGGCCGAGGGGGAGCGCGCTTCACGCTCAGACTTCAGTGACAGTGTCCTGACGTTCCTGTGGAAAATCGCAGGGAATAATACTGGCTTTGGCAGGTGCCAGATCAAGCGATCCGATGGCAATCCGAATGAGCCCCGAACAAGGATGAGGAGCTGAAGGGTGACGACTCCCTGAGCAGAGACCGCTTTAGAAGAACAAAACAGAAAAAAAAACACAAGGAGCTCAGCAGATCACAGATCTGTCACACCTCGCACGTCTTGTCAGTCAGTGGCTTCAGTCTATAGCCAGGAAGTGTGCTGCTTTTAAAAATAACGAGCTGAGAGACGATACAGGCTTTACACTGGCCACCTCAGAGCCGCGCGGTGGTCCTCGTGATTCAGTGGGCGACTGGCCCTCTGACTGAGCGCTGAAAGCCAGTCATCTGGGAGGAACCCCACAGGAACCCCACCCCCCCCACAATGACTTATTCCCAAAATGGTGGCCGAGGGCACCCCGTGCAAGTCGCTGCAGACACACTGCAGTGTGTGTGACTGAGACCTGATGCAGTGTGTGTGACTGAGACCTGCTGCAGTGTGTGTGACTGAGACCTGCAGCAGTGTGTGACTGAGACCTGCTGCAGTGTGTGACTGAGACCTGTTGCAGTGTGTGTTACTGAGACCTGCTGCAGTGTGTGACTGAGACCTGCTGCAGTGTGTGTGACTGAGACCTGCTGCAGTGTGTGACTGAGACCTGCTGCAGTGTGTGACTGAGACCTGCTGCAGTGCGTGTGACTGAGACCTGCTGCAGTGTGTGACTGAGACCTGCTGCAGTGTGTGTGACTGAGACCTGCTGCAGTGTGTGACTGAGACCTGCTGCAGTGTGTGACTGAGACCTGCTGCAGTGTGTGTGACTGAGACCTGCTGCAGTGTGTGACTGAGACCTGCTGCAGTGTGTGTGACTGAGACCTGCTGCAGTGTGTGACTGAGACCTGCTGCAGTGTGTGACTGTGACCTGCTGCAGTGTGTGTGACTGAGACCTGCTGCAGTGTGTGACTGAGACCTGCTGCAGTGTGTGTGACTGAGACCTGCTGCAGTGTGTGACTGAGACCTGCTGCAGTGTGTGTGACTGAGACCTGCTGCAGTGTGTGACTGAGACCTGCTGCAGTGTGTGACTGAGACCTGCTGCAGTGCGTGTGACTGAGACCTGCTGCGGTGTGTGACTGAGACCTGCTGCGGTGTGTGACTGAGACCTGCTGCAGTGCGTGTGACTGAGACCTGCTGCAGTGCGTGTGACTGAGACCTGCTGCAGTGTGTGACTGAGGCCTGCTGCAGTGTGTGTGACTGAGACCTGCTGCAGTGTGTGCTGACTGAGACCTGCTGCAGTGTGTCTGACTGAGACCTGCTGCAGTGTGTGACTGAGACCTGCTGCAGTGTGTGACTGAGACCTGCTGCAGTGTGTGTGACTGAGACCTGCTGCAGTGTGTGACTGAGACCTGCTGCAGTGTGTGACTGAGACCTGCTGCAGTGTGTGTGACTGAGACCTGCTGCAGTGTGTGACTGAGACCTGCTGCAGTGTGTGTGACTGAGACCTGCTGCAGTGTGTGTGACTGAGACCTGCTGCAGTGTGTGTGACTGAGACCTGCTGCAGTGTGTCTGACTGAGACCTGCTGCAGTGTGTGTGACTGAGACCTGCTGCAGTGTGTGACTGAGACCTGCTGCAGTGTGTGACTGAGACCTGCTGCAGTGCGTGTGACTGAGACCTGCTGCGGTGTGTGACTGAGACCTGCTGCGGTGTGTGACTGAGACCTGCTGCAGTGCGTGTGACTGAGACCTGCTGCAGTGCGTGTGACTGAGACCTGCTGCAGTGTGTGACTGAGGCCTGCTGCAGTGTGTGTGACTGAGACCTGCTGCAGTGTGTGCTGACTGAGACCTGCTGCAGTGTGTGTGACTGAGACCTGCTGCAGTGTGTGACTGAGACCTGCTGCAGTGTGTGTGACTGAGACCTGCTGCAGTGTGTGACTGAGACCTGCTGCAGTGTGTGACTGAGACCTGCTGCAGTGTGTGTGACTGAGACCTGCTGCAGTGTGTGACTGAGACCTGCTGCAGTGTGTGTGACTGAGACCTGCTGCAGTGTGTGTGACTGAGACCTGCTGCAGTGTGTCTGACTGAGACCTGCTGCAGTGTGTGTGACTGAGACCTGCTGCAGTGTGTGTGACTGAGACCTGCTGCAGTGTGTGTGACTGAGACCTGCTGCAGTGTGTCTGACTGAGACCTGCTGCAGTGTGTCTGACTGAGACCTGCTGCAGTATGTGTGACTGAGACCTGCTGCAGTGTGTGACTGAGACCTGCTGCAGTGTATGTGACTGAGACCTGCTGCAGTGTGTGACTGAGACCTGCTGCAGTGGCGGACCAGTTACTGCCGGTGCTGAAAGACACGGGGTCTCATTTATTTCAGTCACTGCAAGGGCCTGCACCCCCATTTACAACGGCCGTTACAAGGGAATATGCGGACATGTGCAAACACTTGCACTTGCACGCGATTTTACAGACACTCAAAAGCACATAAACACCTTCACATCCACACAGACACAAAGGCACACACACACACACACGGAACAATGCCTGTCAGCCAATCAAACAGGCCCCGATTAAACGGGAGTCACAGTTTCCGCAGAAGGTCCACGACCGGGCCCCCCCGTCTGTCTGCCGCGGGACTCCCACCACCTTAAGCTATTCATTTAGCGACGAAGGGGAAAAACTGGCACAGATGTTGTGGAACATGAAAAGGTTATGAGAATCTCCGGAGGCAGGGCTAATGAGTCATTACGAAGGTAATTACAAACACACGCGTCGCTGGCACATTTTCACGGCCCGCAGCCCTCTCTCTTCCTCTCTCCCCCGCCCTGGCGCTAAACCCGCCGTTAGCGCGTCCGCTAACGCCTGACAGGCGCACGTGCCGGGCCAGCTGCGGACCGGAGGGGAACCTGATGTTCCCGCTCTGCGGGCGCAGGAGGGGCTCGTTCCACCCCTTGGCCCCAGCTCAACGAGCCAATTTCGGCCTGGACCAGAGAGAGACGGACAAAAGGGTTCTTATGGAGACAAGAGCCTTCCAGATTAAATAAAGCTCACCTCCAACCAGGAGCTGAACCTCCGTGCCAGCTCTCATTCAAAAATGCTAAACGTCTAATCAACTCCTAAACAGCGTTCAGGCTCTGTAGACATTGTGGACAGACCAGATTTGTCAAGCCACTGTAGACACCGCCCACACTCCCCTCCCTTGACTGGGCTCAATAGGTTAAGGCTGGAGAGACGGGGAAACATCACAATGTTGTCTTCAGAGAGATATACAGGCGCCCAGGTGGACAGACGGAAGGACAGACGGACGGGCCGCGGTACCTGCCACGCGGTCAGGCAGTGGGTGCACATGAGGTGGCCGCACGGCTCGATCTTCACGTCCTTGTCGTTCTCGGCGCAGATCTTGCAGAGCTGGAAGGTGGATCCCATCTCGCAGTAGAGCTCGTACTGCTCCTGTGAAACGGGGAAGGGGGACAAGACAGGAGGGCGTGTCAGCACAAAAAACACCGCCCCTTTCCTGGCATGTACAGGATACAAAACTGGATTCCAGGACTGAGGGTCAAGAGTTTGAATCCCAGTCTGGACCATGTCAGTATTTGGACAGAAAGTGACCACATCCATGGTCTATGTAGACCGTCCCTCCTGAACTCCACCCACCCATCAAGCCCGGAATTCACCAGGCCTGTGGTACAGAATGTGTTGGATGTGTGACATTTACTCATTTTTACAACAAAAATCGCTTTAAGGAATCTTACCCAAGAGCACTACTGAGGTGAGCGTGACCGTTCACTACTGACCTGTGTGACTTTGATGTGGTCGTGAGGAGTGGGCTCACACAAGCCGGTCAGGTCCGGGTTGTAACTGCGCCCGTCGGGGAACAGGTAGCTGGGAACAGATCCAATCCTTCATTTCAAAACATGAACTTCAACTCCATCTGTCTCCTCGAAAATGAACATTCGGTTCTTCACTGGCTGCCTGTTAAATGCCACACAGCCTATAAAATACTTCTTGTTTCTTTTAAATCCACATTTACGAATTATCTCCTTTTACCAATGGTCCTGCATGAACACTCCATGTTTGGCCTCCATGTAGAGCCTTTTCCCATCATGCTCGGAGTCCTTTCCTATGGAGTAATCTGCCGGCTCGTGCTCAGGGTACTGTATATGTAAAGGATTAAAACGTACTTTTCCAGCCAGTCCTTAGTTAAGGGACAGGGCTGGGAGGCTGGGGTAAGTCATGGTCTCTCACACTGAGCCGTCAGTGCTGTCACTGGATTATGCATGGTATCGCTCTGTGTCAAGCTGATCCAGTCATGGTCTGGTGGTGATCGTCTCAGGGCTGCCCTAATGACTGTGTTGGCCCCTTGCCTCTCGTTCCTCTGGCTATGCTGCTATAGCCTTATCCTGCTTATTCTGGCTTTTCCTTATACTGCACACAGGCACCTCTCATCTACATACCCGAATCCCCTAATGACTACGTTTCCCTCCTCTTCTCCCTGCTTCAGACACCTGCCCAGAGCTACAGCCACAAGACCGACTGAGCACCCTCCCTCCTGCCCCAGGGTCCCTCCTGCCCCCCTGCCTAACACTGCCACTCACCGGCCTACCAGCCCATTTCCCCACATGACCAGAGTCACTCTGGCCTGACTCCACTGACATTCATGTACTGCAAATTATGTACTTGGCCTTTTTCAATGAAATGTTGCCAGGCAGCAGCAGATAAGCTCCCCCCTGAGCCAGGGAGTTTTCCCTTGCCACTGTCTCCCTAGGCTTTCACCTTGGGGGGTTAGGCCCAGCTGAGACCCTCATCTCTGTACACCTGCTTTGTGACACTGCCCTGTGTAAATAGTGCCATACAACTGAACTGAACTGAACTGAACTCAACTGAATTCAACTCAACTGAAGTGAACTCAACTGTACTCAATTGAACTGGAATCTGAAAAGAAAGGAAAACTGCATGGAGCACAATCGCCTGACAATACGGGCACAGCAGACAGCAGAAAGAACATGTTTTTGTGTGCAGTCGCACTCCTGGCACTTTGATTAGCAGCTATAGGGAAGCCGCCCACCTCTGCCCTCTCCGTTCGATTACCGGTCCGAAACCAGAGGGAAGAAGTACAGGAGGGAAGTCAAACTGTTTACGCAAGCCGTCCAAAACTCCAGCGAGGCGCGGGAGCCAAGACACACCGAGCGCCCGTTTGTTCAAGAGACCGAAAAACCGCCCCCGCTCGACTGCACCTGGAGGAGAGCAGCGGGGCGGGAGTCCTGGCGGAGCCGGCCGCCGGCGCGGAAGTCACCGGAATGTTGTTGCAGGTGGGCGGCGGGAGCTCAGGTGCTGACCAGATTCCTCCTCTTCCGACGGCAAGAGCGAGGCGGAGAACCTTTCAACGGCGTCCCGCGCGACTGCGCTTCACGCGCCGTACTGCCCACCGCGAAAAGGGTACACTCTCACAGGTAAAACCAGTACTGCGCAAAGGGTACGCTCTCACAGGTAAAACCAGCAGCGTGTGCCCCCTGCGCCACGCTGGCCGAGGGGAAAAGCGGTACTGCGCAAAGGGTACGCTCTCACAGGTAAAACCAGCGGCACTGCGCAAAGGGTACGCTCTCACAGGGAAAACCAGCGGCACTGCGCAAAGGGTACACTCTCACAGGGAAAACCAGCGGCACTGCGCAAAGGGTACACTCTCACAGGGAAAACCAGCGGCACTGCGCAAAGGGTACACTCTCACAGGGAAAACCAGTACTGCGCAAAGGGTACACTCTCACAGGGAAAACCAGCGGCACTGCGCAAAGGGTACGCTCTCACAGGGAAAACCAGCGGCACTGCGCAAAGGGTACACTCTCACAGGGAAAACCAGCGGCACTGCGCAAAGGGTACGCTCTCACAGGGAAAACCAGCGGCACTGCGCAAAGGGTACGCTCTCACAGGGAAAACCAGCGGCACTGCGCAAAGGGTACGCTCTCACAGGGAAAACCAGCGGCACTGCGCAAAGGGTACACTCTCACAGGGAAAACCAGCGGCACTGCGCAAAGGGTACGCTCTCACAGGGAAAACCAGCGGCACTGCGCAAAGGGTACACTCTCACAGGGAAAACCAGCGGCACTGCGCAAAGGGTACGCTCTCACAGGGAAAACCAGCGGCACTGCGCAAAGGGTACGCTCTCACAGGGAAAACCAGCGGCACTGCGCAAAGGGTACACTCTCACAGGGAAAACCAGCGGCACTGCGCAAAGGGTACACTCTCACAGGGAAAACCAGCGGCACTGCGCAAAGGGTACACTCTCACAGGGAAAACCAGTACTGCGCAAAGGGTACACTCTCACAGGGAAAACCAGCGGCACTGCGCAAAGGGTACGCTCTCACAGGGAAAACCAGCGGCACTGCGCAAAGGGTACACTCTCACAGGGAAAACCAGCGGCACTGCGCAAAGGGTACGCTCTCACAGGGAAAACCAGCGGCACTGCGCAAAGGGTACGCTCTCACAGGGAAAACCAGCGGCACTGCGCAAAGGGTACACTCTCACAGGGAAAACCAGCGGCACTGCGCAAAGGGTACGCTCTCACAGGGAAAACCAGCGGCACTGCGCAAAGGGTACGCTCTCACAGGGAAAACCAGCGGCACTGCGCAAAGGGTACACTCTCACAGGGAAAACCAGCGGCACTGCGCAAAGGGTACACTCTCACAGGGAAAACCAGCGGCACTGCGCAAAGGGTACACTCTCACAGGGAAAACCAGCGGCACTGCGCAAAGGGTACACTCTCACAGGGAAAACCAGTACTGCGCAAAGGGTACACTCTCACAGGGAAAAGCGGTACTGCGCAAAGGGTACGCTCTCACAGGTAAAACCAGCGGCGTGTGCCCCCTGCGCCACGTCGGCCGAGGGGAAAAAAGACAGCTGCGAGCGCTGGGTAATGAGAGAGCTTCAATAATTCAAACAAAAAAAAGATATTTTTTTTTAGAACCAGCTTGAAAGGAAACCGAGATGTGAGCCACAGCGTGAGCAGAGCCGTCACTGAATCAGTGGCTTAATGACACAACCGAGGCTCTGCGACATACGGCTGGTTTCAGTCGCTGAATCAGAGACTGAACAGGCGCTAAAACTCTCCTTTCTGCACCTACCGCGGCACTTAATATCGCGCTTTACTGCTATGCGATCGCTACTGCCGTCAGCTGGGACACTAATGACCGGCGCTGAGCCTCCCCTTTAAACTCGGGATAGGAACGTGTGCTAAGCGCCTAAAGGTAAATGATCTAATGCAAGCCGGGCTCATTTCTGCGACCGACGAGGTCTCGACCTTCCATCGCTAAGTGCTAAAAGGAGGGGGGATGTGAGAGAAGGGAGGGGTGTGTCTGGCTCCACCCCTGATACGCACTACGGAGTGGGACAGGCCTGGACCACCCTGCCGACACCCCAGCGGGCAGCCTTCAGAAGGCTGGGCTCAGGACGTGAGCGCAGCAGCCGGCTGAGGACCGCAGTCTCCCATCACGCCCGTTTTCCCACATCCTGCAGCTGAGCTGTCGCGGAACCTTCCGGCGCGCTGGACTCCGTCTCCCACATACAGTTTGAGTGCCAAATCCTATCTGGCCAAAAGCGCAAGCGTGAAAGCGAGCGGCCGTGCTAGAACATTCTTTAACTTGGCCGTGCCCTTTCCACAATTAAAAACGTTAAAAACAACGTCCAGCACGGGCTTATTTTCTTTCTGAAGCTGGAGCAGGGATGAAAGGGGAGGGGCTTCCAGGGCTCAGCCTGAATCCACGATGCTTGGTGACCACGTGCTCAGGGAACCCAACACTCTTTCCAAGCATCGGACATTTTCTCTGACATTTACTGCATAGGGGGAAATAAAATCCCATACCAATTAAGCCCCTTTTTAAGAAAAAATATCCCCCAAAATACCAAATATCAAATGCAAATATATGATAATCCCCATGCCCAGAGGAAGGGTGGCGGTGGAGAGACACATACAAGCCTTCTCTGCAGCCGTCGATGAGCGCCTGGAACAGCGGCTTGTTGTGGGGGATGGTCTGCAGGATGTTGCCGTCGTTGGTGACGTAGCCGATGGCCCACTGGCCCAGCCGCGTGCAGCTCAGCCTGAAGATGTAGCTGTGGGGGGGGGGGGAGAGGAAGGTGGAGGCCCAGTGAGTCAGAACCATAAACTGTAGAAAGATGTGGACAAAGTCACTGTGTCGGCACCCTCTGACTCCCCACGGGCTTGGTGAGAACAGAACACGGGGGGGGGAAACACAGCATGCGTAATCTAAGCACAGGCGGGACCCATAATGACGTGTATACGGTGGCGGCGTCCTCGCTCTGCGGGGGGCGCGGTGGGGTTGGGGGGGGGTGGGGGCGTGGCCTAGCCTCGGTCTCCAGCCGAAAGGCGCGTCCGCTCGGGTGCCCGCCGCCGAGCGTGAACAATGGCCAGCGAGCGGCGGCGAGCCGCGGCGCTATTTAAAGACCTGGCTCAGCGCGTGACGGACAGCAGGTACAGCCCTGCCCTCACACGCGTGAACCGCTGCCCTCCGGTGAAGGTGCCGCAGCTCGGAAAACTGACGCGCTCGTCTGAGCTGCTCTGAAAGAAGTGTTAGTGATGCGATTCTCTGAACTTCACACTCAGAAACTCAGCCCCTGGTTTCGTTAATGCAAATGAAAAACCACCGTGTATCTGACAGAGAAACCACGTGTTTCGTCCAATTCATTTTGCGGAAATAAATGAACAAATAAATAAAGCATTTGAAATAAGCAATAGTTATTCGACTGAAGCGATTCTCTTCCTTGCTTTGCTTTGGATTGGCAGTGTGTGCTTCCTGCAGCCGCATGGCCTTGGCGACTCTGTGTTCGGATCCTGCCTTTAAGGCCCCTCTGTCTGAGGCTCTCTGTATGTAAAGCAGCGAGAGCCATTACTTTTATCTTTTCAAACGGGAACGCTGCCAGAATGCAAAACCCCGTCACAAAGCCGAAAACATGCGCAGAAAATAATCAAAACGGCGGCTATCTGCTTCTCTGCACATCAGCGTGAGTGGACACGAATCTGCTCAGCGGGAGCTCAGACTGCGCATTAGCGTCAGGCTGCAGGCTGCTTCCAGAAAATTCCACAGCCGACGCCGCTGAGCTTGGACGCTGCAGACGGACAGAGGACTGACTGCCAACCCGGGGACTGTTAGGGCGATTGTTTTATCATATTAAAGCTATTTTTAATCCGGGCAGCGAACAAGACCTCCCGCCGAACGCGGTTAAACACACATGGCGCGCTGGCGCGTGGCTAGTCCGGGCTCTGAGCTGTCGGCGCGCTGGCGCGCGGCTAGTCCGGGCTCTGAGCTGTCGGCGTGCGGCTAGTCCGGGCTCTGAGCTGTCGGCGCGCGGCTAGTCCGGGCTCTGAGCTGTCGGCGCGCTGGCGCGCGGCTAGTCCGGGCTCTGAGCTGTCGGCGTGCGGCTAGTCCGGGCTCTGAGCTGTCGGCGCGCGGCTAGTCCGGGCTCTGAGCTGCCGGCGCGCGGCTAGTCCGGGCTCTGAGCTGTCGGCGCGCTGGCGCGCGGCTAGTCCGGGCTCTGAGCTGCCGGCGCGCGGCTAGTCCGGGCTCTGAGCTGTCGGCGCGCTGGCGCGCGGCTAGTCCGGGCTCTGAGCTGCCGGCGCGCGGCTAGTCCGGGCTCTGAGCTGTCGGTGCGCTGGCGCGCGGCTAGTCCGGGCTCTGAGTTGCCGGCGCGCGGCTAGTCCGGGCTCTGAGCTGCCGGCGCACGGCTAGTCCGGGCTCTGAGCTGTCGGCGCGCGGCTAGTCCGGGCTCTGAGCTGCCGGCGCACGGCTAGTCCGGGTTCTGAGCTGCCGGCGCGCGGCTAGTCCGGGCTCTGAGCAGCCGGCGCGCGGCTAGTCCGGGCTCTGAGCTGTCGGCGCGCGGCTAGTCCGGGCTCTGAGCTGTCGGCGTGCGGCTAGTCCGGGCTCTGAGCTGTCGGCGCGCGGCTAGTCCGGGCTCTGAGCTGTCGGCGCGCTGGCGCGCGGCTAGTCCGGGCTCTGAGCTGTCGGCGCGCTGGCGCGCGTCTAGTCCGGGCTCTGAGCTGTCGGCGTGCGGCTAGTCCGGGCTCTGAGCTGTCGGCGCGCGGCTAGTCCGGGCTCTGAGCTGTCGGCGCGCGGCTAGTCCGGGCTCTGAGCTGTCGGCGCGCTGGCGCGCGTCTAGTCCGGGCTCTGAGCAGCCGGCGCGCGGCTAGTCCGGGCTCTGAGCTGCCGGCGCGCGGCTAGTCCGGGCTCTGAGCTGTCGGCGCGCGGCTAGTCCGGGCTCTGAGCTGCCGGCGCGCGGCTAGTCCGGGCTCTGAGCTGCCGGCGAGCGGCTAGTCCGGGCTCTGAGCTGCCGGCGCACGGCTAGCCGCGGCTCACGCCGAGTTTAGGGCCCGCCGCGTTTGGAATTCACTTAGTCGTGCGGTTTCGGTTCGCCGCTTAACGAACGTGTCGAACGCGGACGGTTCTGAGAGGGCCCGCGAAGACCGGGCTCTGACAGGAAGAGCAAAACACCAGAGGCCGGAAAACCACTCAGAGTTCACGTTTTCAAAAAACGACACGGCGAGTTCAGACGGCCCGCGGCGGCGATTTCGTTTCTGTTGACGCGGACGCAAACAGCCCGCTCACATGAAAGGGTGCTGCAGTACAGCGCAGGCTCCAGAGCTGAGAAAAGCAGAACCGAGTGGCTTGAGAGTCTCTTATCGTGCAGACGCTTATCTGATTCCATCGAACATTTGGTCTGTCAGAAGATAACCGTCTTGTGGAACCCTTTGCTAATGGCTTCCTCCGAAAATGCGACTGGCTGATCTTAAAAATAGCTGCCCCCCTCCCTGTGGGCTAACGTGTGGTGTAATAAGTATCTGCAATATCTTGTTATTTTCTGCTTAGAAAGCTGATCCCCTTGCGTGAGAAAGACAGGACTAATAGCGCGGGTTAATAAACAGCTGCTTTTCTACCTTCTAGTCAGTGGGAATCTCCCTAGGAGACTGGTGTGTGTGTGTCGCTGTGTGTTTGTGTGTCGGCGTGTTTGTGTGCGTGTGCGTGTGTGTGCGCATTTGTGTGAGCCCGTGCATGTGTCAGCGCATGTGTGTGAGCCCCATGTGTGTGCGCATGTGTGTGTGCATGTGTGTGCGTACGTGCGTGTGTGTGTGTGTGTGTGTGCGTCTCCAATTAGTGTTCCAGACTCCACGCCTCTGGCCTACTGCCTTTTGATTTTCCCTGGATAAGAAACGCAAGAGCAATAATTACAGTAAAAACAGCCGAAATAAAAGAGGAGAGAGATCCGGTGGCCTGTCATGTTGTGGCGTGCGCTGGTATCGGAATCACCGTGGAGACGGGAGCACACTGGCGCTTAATCTCCCAACAGGAGGGGGAGAGCGTGACAGCTGCCTCTCCTGGCCTTCAGACCGCCGCTATTTCAGATAACGACTCAGAAGAGACGTCCAAGACCACACACGGCCCCACCGCCCCACCCCCTTCCCTCCACCTCCCAACGCTTTAGTTTGTTTGGCTTAGTCACCCTGACCCCTGAGTGCAACCAATCACCGGGGTCGAGCTCAGGCCGCCGTGCCCCAGGCCCCCTGGGTGAAAAGAGGACCCCTGAAAGGGTTAGCGCCCCTCTGCTCCTCACTCTCCCCATTATCTCACCTCCGCGTTTAACGGCCAGCCTTAAACGCGCCCCCGGGGTCCGCGCCGCGCCGCGCGCCAGCCTCTCCCGTTTCTATCTAATCGGGTAATCATTGCGGGGGCCATCGCCGCGGTGACGGCCGCTCCTCCGCGGCGGGCTGGAGCCGCGGGCGTCTGACGGGGCCGGGGAGGCCTCCCGCAGGCGGGCCGGTGACTCAGAGGCAGAGCAGACGGCCGGGCCCTCACCTGCCAGGCTTGTTGATGTACTTCTGCAGACGGGCCTTCACCTCGTCGTAGGTCAGGAAGGCCATGTAGCCCGGGTGGGTGACGGCCAGGAAGTTCCAGTTCCTTAGGATGGAGCCCCAGGGCTGAGGGAGAGAGAGAGGGAGGGAGGGAGGGAGGGAGGAAGGGGGGGGGGGGGAGAGAGAGAGAGAGAGAGAGAGAGACAGAGAGAGAGGAGAGGAAGTGGGAGAGTTGTTATGCCATCTGCAGAGCCCCTACACCCCTGCCCTGCCATCTGTAGAAGCTATCGCACCTAACATTAATAACATTCTCCCTCTGCACTCCACACAAATAGGCTACACCGCTGAGACATGCACACACGTACGTGAGCACAGACACACACACACGCGTGCAGACACCCCCACACACTCTCTAACGTGAGTGTCTAAAAGGTCATGTACCTTCCTCTTCAGTTAGGCTTACTGGGCCTCATCAGGCCTCAGCTTCACCTCAGAGTGTAAAAGTAACACTGTGCCTGTGAGGATTGGAATACAGACCCGAGTACTTCACACTGACAGCACAGAAACAGCGGTTACTGAGTGTTATATAGTCCACCGAAGCCAAGGGAAAGCAGACCCCTTCCTCCCATCCTGCATGACTTCACGGACGTTACTGAGGAAACTGCTGTCTCAACCGCGATGTCGGAAAGTGACATCCCAGCAGCATGAGGGATGATGGCCCTCCCAAAACAATGGCCAACAGGGGAGAACCCTCCTCACGGGACGCCATTTCAACGGGTCGTCCAAACAAATGGAGCAGTCTGTTTCACAAGGTAACAATCACGCATGGGCGGGCAGACGAAGGGCCGCGTTGGCAAACACATAGGGAGCGGAGCGGGATGAGTCATCCAGCGGAAGCCATTTGCGGGCATTCTGAGGAGTATTCTTAGACGCGATGGCCAGCGGCAGAAACACAGAAACCTTAGGGAATAATGCCAGCGCTAAGGGCATGGACTGGAACAGGACCTAGCACTGACGACAAACCGCTGTGCTAGTTCTACCAATGCACTAGCTCTGCCGTTGTGTTAGCTCATGACAGCCTGCCGCTGCGTTACCTCTGCCATTCTGTTAGCTAATAATGCTGCGCTAGCACTGCTGCTACGCTAGCTCTGCTGTTGTGTTAGTTCATGACACTATGCTAGCTCTGCTGTTATGTTAGCTAATGACCCTGCGCTAGCTCTGCTGTTATGTTAGCTAATGACCCTGCGCTAGCTCTGCTGTTGTGTTAGCTAATGACCCTGCGCTAGCTCTGCCGTTGTGTTAGCTCATGACACTATGCTAGCTCTGCCGTTTTGTTAGCTAACAAAGCTGCGCTAGCTCTGCCGTTGCGTTAGCTCACGATGCTTTTAGGTGTACAGCAGTCAAGTGGGAAGCGCTGGCTCGATCAGGAGCGCACTGATTTCAGTTTCCCTCTGCGTGTACACCAGCTCCATCTCCAAACAGCGAGCCGTCTGGTATTCTCTGAACAGTGTGGAGGCGTTTCCTGTAAATCGAGTAATACGGCTCGCCCGCCCGCTTTGGAAAAAAAGGTTACCCCCAGACCTGCCCTGTTCCGAGGAACGAGAAAGAAAACACGTCTTGACGCCCACCCCGAAACCGTGATCTTTCTGTTCTGAGCATGAGCAGACGGGGGGGTGCCCCCACAGCGCGGGCTGACTGCTCAACGAGAGAGCGCCACGGCAACCGCTCGCTGAGACAGAGCCTGGCACCGCAGGCGTCCCGCGCTCTACGCCGCTTTCTCAAGGCCCGTTTCCTCCCCCCGACAAACAGAGACAGACCCAGCACACAGACCCAGCACACACCCAGCACACACACCCAGCACACACCCAGCACACAGACCCAGCACACAGACCCAGCACACAGACCCAGCACACACCCAGCACACAGACCCAGCACACAGACCCAGCACACAGACCCAGCACACAGACCCAGCACACACCCAGCACACACACCCAGCACACATACCCAGCACACAGACCCAGCACACACACCCAGCACACAGACCCAGCACACAGACCCAGCACACACCCAGCACATAGACCCAGCACACAGACCCAGCACACACCCAGCACACAGACCCAGCACACACCCAGCACATAAACCCAGCACACAGACCCAGCACACACCCAGCACACACACCCAGCACACACCCAGCACACAGACCCAGCACACACCCAGCACACAGACCCAGCACACAGACCCAGCACACACACCCAGCTCCGTGTTCTTCAGCTCCGCCTCCCTAACAGTGACGTGCACACATTCCAATACGATGCATCCTATGAATATTCATGAGGGGACACGGCCAAGTCCAGAACAGCGGCAACGGATGTTCTGTGCTGTAACCTAGCGCTGGAATTTCCGTTACCCAGCGGTACTTCCTGTCGATGACAGAAGCAGGAGCCAGCCGGCCGGCTGGTCTGCAGGGCCTGCGGTGGAACCGCAGGGCGAGGGAGGTTACCTGAAAGAGCCTGGTGAAGATGTCGAACTCGAAGACGGAGATGTAGTCGTTGCAGGTGAGGTCGATGGTGGACTTCAGAGCCATGGCCTCCAGGCCCGAGCTGATGGGGTGCACCTCGTGCAGGCACTGCCGGAACACCTTCCACGGGACGATGGTTCTGGGAACGCAACGGAGACGCCCCAAAGTCACTTCCCACAGAGAGAAACGCAGTCCCTGTACACTTCACTCAAGGGGTTTCATTTTCTAGGTAACGCTGTCCTATGGCACCGACCCCCAAACCCCCGCCCCCCCCCCCCCCGCTTAACATGTTTTACTGAGTATCATGCTTGTGAAAACACAAATTAAACCACCCCGCAAAGACACAACACCACAGCCAGCCTACTGAACTCACAGGAAGCAAATCCGTTATGCACACCCATGTTTTGTTTTGCCAATGAATCGGAGGGTCTCCACTGCAACACAAACGTATCACGACCATTTGCGGCAACTCAGCACCGCAGCACCAAACTGGCTCGTGCTTCCCGGCCACAGCCAGCAGACCGCGAGGGAATGGGCACGGCGGACAGATTTACGAAGCCTAAACCATTCAGACGCCCCGCTAATCTTGCAGGAAACAGGCTTTCTCGGGAATCGAATGGCCCCGTCTAAAAATGGGCAACGCCGATTTCACGAGGGGCGATGAGGTCATCCCGGGACAAGATGCAGAGCCACGCCCAAACGGCGCAACCACGAGGCGCGTCTTTGGATAACCGGCGGTTCTGGGGAAAAGAAACTCACGCACTTGCGCCGACCTTTAAAAAAATGGCCCGTCGCCAGGTGAAGCGTAACCGTGGGAACTGAAGGATACGGTGAGGTTAGATTAACGCTCCAGATAACAGGAAAGGAAGTCGAGGCGACTGCACACGGAGGCGTTCAGAGAGACGCGGGGGACCCGAGAAATGGCGGAAAGCGAAAGCACGCGTCGAAAAGGGGGAGAAATGCGCCCCGCCGCCACGCCTCGCTCTCCCCTCTCGCTCCATTCCCTTTTTATTTAAATGAGCCAATCAACTTCGCCGTGAGTCACTTGGCTGATAGAGTTATAAAAAAATGCGCGCCCCTACAGCATGTTCCTGAGGGAGATCAGCTCGCTGTGCTCCCCGCAGAGGAAAGGTAAAGGCTCCAGACGGTAATGAGAGGTGTTCTCTGAGCCTGATGGCTCGCTGACTCTGAAGCCTGGGCGAAGCCTGGAAGGCGTGCCGGTCGGCGGAATGCTGATTTGAGTGGCGGGGGGCCGTCTAGATCGTTTGATTACAAGCCTAAAATTGTGCAGCGAGAGAGCTCAATCAAGAAGAAATTATGTTTCAAACACTGTGGAGGGCAATGTGTGAATACACACACACACACACACACACACACACACACACACATACATGCACACACACACACACACACACACACACACACACACACAAACAACTTTATTAGGTACACCTATCTAGTAATGGCTAGGACCCCCTTTTGCCTCCAGAATCATGCAATAGCATCACAAGCTCCTGCTGATTTTTCTGGCTGCACATTCATGCTGTAGTCATAAAGGGATGCAAATGGCACGGGTATGCTGTGGCATTCATATGATCCCCAGTTGCAGGCTGATGTGTGCCAATAAAACAGTCCCCACGCCATTACACCACCACCACAATGTGTGTGTATATATATATAATATATATATATATATATATGCGTGGGCTCTAAAATGGCTGTTAAACTACCAAAGGCGCTGGTAGTCCTCTGTTTTCACATTAACCTTTACACACTGCAGTCATAAAAAAAACAGAAACATATTTATTCTATCATCAGGGCTTACTCTGCATTAAAACAATCTTGACGCAAATGCTGGTGGCCTCGGTTAAGCCTGTAAAGGTCACATGCAGCAGAAGCGCGCCTCGCGTCTTTCCTGTGTGCGTTATCACCGCCAAACCACAGGGGAAGAAGGAGACCTCAGTGTGACTCCGCTCTCAGCCAGTTAACGCTTCATCCCGTTAACCGTGCTCTTAACGCCGCGCGGAGCCCTGGACAGCCCGCCGAGCCGACCGCCGCACACAAAGGAGACGGTGTTCGCGCGCGAGGAAGAGGCGGCGGGCCCGGGATCCCGCGGTTAACCTTTGTTCGAAGGCGTCCTGCCAGGAGGGCGGGGCTACGGCGCCTTCGGCCACAGCCGGTGTGTGTGTGTGCGTGCGTGCGTGCGTGTGAGTGCGTGTGTGAGTGTGTGTGTGTGTGTGTGTGTGCGTGTGTGTGTGTGTGTGTGTGTGTGTGCGTGCGTGCGTGCGTGTGAGTGCGTGTGTGAGTGTGTGTGTGTGTGTGTGTGTGTGTGTGTGTGCGTGTGTGCGTGTGTGCGTGTGTGTGTGCGTGTGTGCGTGTGTGTGTGGGGGGCTGCAGCTTGGCGGATCGACAGCCCTCTGCATTTTGAATGCATCCCTTTAACGCGTGGAAACCATACGTATGATTAGCATGCATTAAATATTTAAACACCCCTCGAAACGACGCACTGCATTCACCATCCGCGGAAGACGCTTTCTTAGGCTCTCATTAAAAGGCTGGGGGAGGTTTCAGCAGCAGGAAAGGATACAGAACAACAACAAGCAGCAGCTTCACCCAAAGCTGACTAACCCCATTCTGAGGATTCTGATAACATGACTAATAATTGACCAGCAGCACTAACTTTTTAAAAAAACATTCTGAACCTGCTTTAACACAGCCAATTAGCATTTTCTTCCTGCACACTAAAAAGCTCTGCTCTCAGTAATATCAGACGAAGGCTCTATTTTAAGAGCTTCTGACCCAAGCTGCCTAGGTTGAAACCTAAACCAAAACAAAGATCTAGTTCCAGCAGAGTTCACTTCCTAGGTTATGTTTACACGTCAAACGGGTGTGTCTGCCTACAGGTCTGAAGGCCAGAGCTGATTGTTCAGTGCTTTAGTGTTGACAGAAGCACAAGATGTGATTCTTGGCCTCTCTCTCTCCCTTTCAGAGCTGGTTTTACGTCACTCTCCGTTAACTACCGCTTGCATTTCTGAAATAGCTTCGTAACAGTCTCCATCTTTAAAGGTTTACGTGAGGATTGAACGCACGCGATTCTGTCTGGAACTATTTAACACTACAGAGGTCAAGAAAAGAGAAACGTAAAAACAGAAACCCGTCGCCCGGCCAACAGCGAGAAGCCAGGAGCGACGTTGCTAAGACACCTCTCCATCATCCGTCAGGCGCTCATACGGGCGGGCGGGCGGGCGGGCGGAGGGATTAGGACTCCCGCGTGACTGACGCAGGTAGTCACGACCGCTCCGGGCTGCGCGGGGCCGGGTTCCGATGGAGGAAAGCGGAGAGGAGCGCGCAAATCCCTCTCCCTGACCCCGCGACCCCGCGGCTCTGCACAGCCTTCGCTCGGCTTTCAAACCTCGCTGCCGCTCTCCCGGATCCTGAAAGCGGAGAGAACTCCGCACGTTCGGCCGAAGATGACGCCGGATTTGGGGGGCGGGGGCGGGCGGTCTGAAAGCTTTAAAGCTTTTGAGAATTTGAGAAAGCCCAGCACGTCTCCGTTTCCCTTTCATCTTCACCTGGATTCTTTGGGCCACGTTTGAGAACAGTCGCCGACTCTTGAGGGTAAACTGACGGTCGTCTGGGAAACTGAAGGCACTTCCACGCACTCTCCAGATACTCTTACCAAGGGCTGCTCGGGGTGCCATTTGCCTGGCAGATATTACAGTAGAAATGGCAGGTGAAGAGGAAACAACGTGAGCTGAAATGATTAGAAGTACCAAACCCTTACAGGTTAACAGGCGTGGCCTCAAACGATAGTCTATGACAGTGTGCCTCAGTGACATGAGTCAAGGACGTGACATCATGAACAGCACACACGGATGAGGCTGGAGGTGGCCCAGAATACAGGATTAAGAGTGATCTTTTCCTGAAGCTCCTGGGAGCCTCGGGGGCCTGTGTGGGATGGGCACAATGTCTACAGGGAGGCAAGCCTTCACACAAAAACACTGCTCTGTCGCTCGCATTCTTCCGTGTCTGGTTTCTTCTCTCTCTCCCTTCCTCTCCTCCCACCCTCCTCGTTCTCTCCCACAGCTCGTAGTTCAGTGCTAATTTCACGGTGTCCTACTGGCACAGCACAGGCACATAGCTGGCGAGGTGAGAGGCAGCAGCAACAAACAACTAATTACAGATTTCGAAACTCCAAAAATAAATCTCTCCCTCTCACCTTCTCTCTCCCCTCTTCATCTCGCTCTCACCCCCACCTCTCTCTCCCTTCCTTCCTCCCTCTCTCGCTCTTTCCCCTCCTCCTCCTCTCACTCGCTCCTGGCTCAGTGCCCCCTCCTCTTTAGCACTACCGCGTCCCAGCATCCTCTCCGACACTGACACCGACACCGAGCTGAGGAAGCTGAACCGGCCAGGTCAGCAAAACAGGGGGAAGGGGGAGGGGCCTAGTGCTGCTGAGGACCCGCCCCTCCCCCTGAACTGGCCTTGTCCCCGCCCACCCGAGAGCCGCTCCAGAGGAAACGCTGGATCAAGCGGAAATGTAGAGTGTCTGCCGGGGGAAAAAACAAGGACAGCAAACAAAACAAAAAGACTAAATTACGAACAATGGCTCTTTCATCAGGGTTTTGAAGCATTTTCGTCCTGTTCCTGCAACAATGCACTCCATTAATAAAGCAAGCTAGCCCTGCTTTTCATTCCATTATCTTTGCTTTTGCATGCAAGCGAGGAGGAGGGGGGAAAAAATCTGACATCCTGGCTGGTGGCCTTTGCTGTTGCCGTTGGAAACTGCACTTACATTAGCTGGCGTTCATGATCTGCATTTAAATGAGCGTTTTAAAATAGAAAGGTTGATGTGTGGGGCCTCAACCATTCAACAGTATAAATTATACTTTAACCAAATCACTCATCAAAAAAAAAGGGAAAAAAAAGTTTAATTAAGCATGTGCTCCATTAGTCGAAGCGTTAAAATGCTGCTTTTAGTCGATCACCGTGAACGTCAGAATGAGTATAAAGATGGCCTCTGAATCACCTCCAGCACGGGGGGTCACCGAAATGGAAGGAAATGCATTTGAGCCCCATTCTCCTTCAGCACTCAGCAGAGGGTTCGAGGGAACGTGTTCCCAGGCAACAGCACGGATGCAGAGGGGGGCGGAGGCACAATGAGGCCACCACAGGAGTGACCGAAACATAGGCCGGTATTCAACCCAGCTCCCAGAATCCTCTCTGCTTCTGGAGTGGCTCATTCACCGTCGGCCGTGCCCTCCCTGAGGACTGCAGGAGTTCTGAATGCGTTTGGGGAGAGCGACTCTCTCTCCAAACCAGCGTGTGGGAGCGGGCGAGCGGGACGGGCGGCGGGCGGAGTCCTTTTTCAGCGGCGTATGGGGTCCGACCCCCGGTCTCTCCTGACTGGGGGTGGGGGGGGGGGTGTGCCTGTCCGTCATCACTCTAGTCGTTAGCATCGCGTTCGCTTCAGGCGCTAGGCCAGGCTCCACAGCTGGCTTCCTGTTTCGGCGAGCGAGGAAGGGGCGTCCCGAGAAGGCGAGGGCATAGCGGTGAGCGGTGAGCGCAGAGCGCAGCCCATGAGACCGCTCAGCGGCGCCCGAAACGCGTGCGAACACAGCAGAGTCCAGCGGGAGAGGGACCGCGCCCGACCGGGCAGGGAAGGGGCGCCACAGCCAGACGCTCCTGTCGCCTGGACAACCCTTTTCCAATTGGATGGTGCGCCCTCACGGGAACCATGGCGACAGATGACCTCTGCCCTCCGCGGTAATCTCCCGCTGTCCTGCCGTAATCCTCCCCCCAACCCCCCTCCCGCAGTGTGAAGGCCCTCCTACCTTTCGTCCGCCCCCCTCCCACAGTGTGAAGGCCCTCCTACCTTCCGTCCGCCCCCCTCCCACAGTGTGAAGGCCCTCCTACCTTCCGTCCGCCCCCCTCCCACAGTGTGAAGGCCCTCCTACCTTCCGTCCGCCCCCCTCCCACAGTGTGAAGGCCCTCCTACCTTCCATCCGCCCCCCACTCCCGACAGCCGACAGGCCGGGCCCCCGGGTTTGTTTAGCCTTGGGCGCTAGATCTAGGGAGGTTTTAGCGCCGGAGGCCGTTCTCCTGAAAACTGATTCCCGCAAGTCCTCACACCCGCCGCTCCGACACGCGGGAGGGGAGCCGGAGAGAGCTTTCCAGGGTCTGAGCAGAAGCGCACACGCAGCTGTCTGCACAGGAACCCGTGCCGCCGCGGGCGGGCAGGCGGGCGGGCGGGCGGGCGGGGGGGTGGGTGGGCGGGGCTGAATCCCGGGCGTGACTGCGCACAGATGCCCTTGGGCGATGCACTCCACCTGAGAGGCCTGGGCAAACATCCGGCTGCACTGCAGCAGTCACCCTGCACCAGGCCACCGGACACAACGCTGCACTGCAGGCTAGTCCTGCACCAGGCCACCGGACACAACGCTGCACTGCAGGCTAGTCCTGCACCAGGCCACCGGACACAACGCTGCACAGCAGGCTAGTCCTGCACCAGGCCACCGGACACAACGCTGCACAGCAGGCTAGTCCTGCACCAGGCCACCGGACACAACGCTGCACTGCAGGCTAGTCCTGCACCAGGCCACCGGACACAACGCTGCACAGCAGGCTAGTCCTGCACCAGGCCACCGGACACAACGCTGCACTGCAGCAGTCACCCTGCACCAGGGCACCGGACACAACGCTGCACTGCAGGCTAGTCCTGCACCAGGCCACCGGACACAACGCTGCACTGCAGGCTAGTCCTGCACCAGGCCACCGGACACAACGCTGCACTGCAGGCTAGTCCTGCACCAGGCCACCGGACACAACGCTGCACTGCAGGCTAGTCCTGCACCAGGCCACCGGACACAACGCTGCACAGCAGGCTAGTCCTGCACCAGGGCACCGGACACAACGCTGCACTGCAGGCTAGTCCTGCACCAGGCCACCGGACACAACGCTGCACTGCAGGCTAGTCCTGCACCAGGCCACCGGACACAACGCTGCACAGCAGGCTAGTCCTGCACCAGGCCACCGGACACAACGCTGCACAGCAGGCTAGTCCTGGAGCGAGTTCACTTAGGAGCACCTCACCTGTCCAACCAAACTTCATCCCAGAGTACGATTTTATCACAGTGTCACTTTGTCACCTTTCAAGATCCCTTAACACTGACACTTTTAGAATCTCTTTACAATGACACTTTTACATTCAGCAGTCTGGGACCACGGAAGCAAACTCAGCGCAAGCTAACCTAGACAGCTTTTACTTTCCTCTCATTTAGCTGCAATATGCTGCAAATATGTTTTTTCAAGTTATAGTCCCTATATTTCACAGCAGTGCATTTTAAATTACTGCACTCTGACAGCTGCAATATAATTTGTATATTTTCCCATGCATTGTGACACATCCTAATATCTCACCAATATATTCTGAGTATATTCCATTTCTGACCAGACACAGGTAATGTTGGGGCCAGTGCATGCACTGAGAGAATTAAAGACAAATCCGTAAGTACACCTGCCCCCATTTCAGCAGCTTGAAGGGAGTGTTGGGGGGGTTGGGACAGTGCTGAGGACTCTCGTGCCCTCACGCAAGCCCTTCAGCGGGAGGAAAGACACGCGCCGCGCTCGGGGTATCTGTAACAGCCGCACTTCCTCCCCCTCTTCGTCCGGGAAGCCGAGCTTCGCCAAAATCCATAACGCGCCTCTTATGAAACGGGATCCGCACCCCCCTGCCCCGTCTCCCTCTCTCTGCCTCCCCCTGCCCCGTCCCCCTCTCTCTGCCTCCCCCTGCCCCGTCCCCCTCTCTCTGCCTCCCCCTGCCCCGTCCCCCTCTCTCTCTCTCCCTCTCTCTGCCTCCCCCTGCCCCGTCTCCCTCTCCAGAAGGAGCAGAAGGTTTGAAGAATCCCTGTAACTAGCGTCTTTACACGCGCTCGCTGTGGGGGCGTGGGACGGATCAAAGCTTGCCACTATCCAAAGGAGTCCAGCGCTCGAGAGGCCAGTCTGTGAGCCTGCAGAACGCCCCCGGTCCCCTGCCTTCAGAGAGAGAGAGAGAGCTGGAGCTCTATGAGAGCAAGGTACTGCGGTTTCACACACAGAAATAAAAGAAATGTACTATTGAAGAAAGAGCTTTCAGATGAAACTCTTCACAGAGAACCGCGCGAATCTCGATGGAGGATGAAGGGCCGGGCCAGGCCGGGGAGAGGCGTGGGCGCGTACTCCGGGACAGGCAAGCCGAAATCGGCCGCGGGGTAGAGAGGAGCGGGGCGAAAAATCTGCACCTGCTTTCCACCCGCACAGTCTCTGTGGGGCCGAAACCACCTGAGACACTAGCATCGTGCTGCTCCCGCACAGTTTCACCCATGCAAATTAACCCCAAAGCGGCATGCAAAGCATACCCAAAAGCCTCTGTGCTTCAACCAGAACTACGGGAACCCGCTAGTGTCAGTTTTCACCTGAAACTGTTAGCTGCCTGTTTCTGTACTGTTTCTGTACTATCGCTGGAATACCGGTTCATATGAAACATCTGACAGTCAACGTGGCAGTGTTCCCGGAGCGAGATGGAAGAGTTCTCTCATCTTTATAAGACCTAGCCCAGCATGTTCGTAGGGGTCCCACAGTAAACCGTGAGGTCCCACGGGAGGACCACAACTCCCAGAATCCCCTGAAGCACCTGACACTGAAGTATGAGCTTGGGCTGGGCGGTATTCCGGTTTTTCGGGCACACGGGTCTGAATTCATGCAGCGGTACGTGATTTCAATGCTACGTCATTGTTTTTCATCCAATGGCTATTAAAAATTGCACACTGCAACAATAAGGAAGAATTTTGCAACATAAGCTTGAGGCTGAATTGTCCATTTTGACTGAAACTGGCGCCGTTTCATTAAAAAGCGCGACGTGACGTTGCATACATCACGCGCAGAGAAGTCTGTGCAAACACAGGACGGAGTCGGAGTGACACCGGCAGTGAAAATACATCAGCCTCTGATGCATCCGGCTGTATATTTTAGCATATTTTTTCATTTTGTTCTAATCCTGGAAACCTGGATTTTTAAAAATTTATTTCGCCTGGATATTTTGCATAGTAACACGCGCAGCTTAGGGTTTATATTTACTATAGAGATAGTCAAACGTAATTACCGCATTTTGATTTCTCCTCATTTTTCAACGAACGTTCTTTACGGTGTGTTTCAGTTGGCTTCTCGCGTAATTTGCACTGAGAGAGAAAACGGCCTAAACGAAGACTGACAGCGATGCGCGTCCACTTCCTCTGCAAGCAGAGCCCGCCGCGGAACAGCTGTGCCTGCGCGACCGCACGGGAGAACTGCCTGCGCAGCGCGCAGCCTGCGGTGCGCAGTCAAGCTCATCTCAAAGGCCCCGGAGACGCTGCGTGCTAGAGATTAGGGCTTCTCTTTTCACATGGGGAACAGCCTTATTATACATTTCAAACAAATAGCAACTTCTCCTAGCTTTCGGGAACTAGAAAGGGTACTCCCCTCAAAAATAGCAAAATTAAAATTAAAAATGCCCAACACTGCGTGACATATTCACACATTCGATATTCAGAAATGCAATGAGACACAGTCAATGCACGCACAGACAAGCTGAGAGCTGAAAGGGCGGCTCAGCGGGACCTACCTCTCGCCAAAAAACTTTCGCCAGAACTCGGCGGCGTCGGCCTTGGTGATGCGGAAGGTGTCGCCCTGGAACTGCCCCCCGGGAAAGATGGCCTTGATCTCGGCCAGCATGTGGCTGAAGATCAGAGACAGCTTGGTGAGGTTTCGCCTAAGAGGAGAGGGAGAGAGAGAGAAAGTGTCACTTCAGCGGTTCTGGAAAAAGCTGCTCAGATCAGAAGCACAAATGGGCTACACGCACTCACGCGCACGTGCACATACTCGCACACACACACACACACACACACACACACAATTCTCCAAACCAGGAAACTCCAGTCCTGGAGCACTGAAGAGTGGCTCTCAGGGTGACCAAACCTCCACAAAGAAAGATGTGACAAAACGACTATCATTACAGATCAGCATAGTGGAACTAGTTCAGAAAAATGTATAAAAGCTTATTTTTAAATTTATCCTTTAAATTCCGGGGGTCAGAGGGCAGGGCAGTAGTGCAGCAGAGATTCACCAGCCCTATGGGCCTGGATCTGAATCTGATCATCCCCCAACAGCAGTAATGTGTACCACCACAGCACATGCATACACTCGCATACAAAAACACAGTCATGTGCACAAAAAATGTACACACACACACACACACACACACACTTGCAGTTGCTTCTTCTCACATGCTCACCTGCACACAGACCAGTTTGCACACAGTATTCACACAGAGTCAGCTGCAGGCATTCACAAACACACACACACACACACACAAACACACACACACAAATGCGCACGCTGTCAGTAAGACACTTCCCCAGGTTATCACCAGGGGTCCCCCCTGACTCCCGGGAGAACGTGTTCAAGCGGGGAAGCCAAGCCTTACGCCCCCGGGGGGCCTCTACGGGACGGGCGGGAGATTAGAGAGCGGCAGCAACCCCCCCCCTTCTCCCGAGCGTGTGGGAGCGCC
>NC_049209.1:24385092-24387592 GCF_013347855.1 Anguilla anguilla
GTCGTCAACAGGAGTATTTGCAGAAACTCGAAACGTTGACAATAGGCAAGGCAACATCACAATCACTCCAATATTCCAAAAATTCCCATAACTAACAATCGCAAACTACGTTCCCCTTCTCTGCTGTACCTACACACACAAAACCCAGAGACAACTGCAATTTATAAAGAAGAGGATGGAAGTGTTGGAAGTCCTATTTTTATCATCTACTAATAAAAATAAATGAATACAATTTGTATTATTGTAAATATAGCCTATACGTGAATGTGCCAAGATTAAGATTCTTCTCCTGGTTTAGAAGGCTTTAAATGATTCCAGCTCTACCCATCTGTCCAACTTGACATCCGCCCACAACCCCACTCAGAACGGGCCATTCCAGCGCGCTAGAAACGCCCAGAACACGCCAGGAGCGGCTGGCATTCGAACAGACAGAGGGGGAGACAGGGAAACGCTGGCTCTACCTGGAGATGAGACATCCTCTCTCTCTCTCTCTCTCTCTCTCTTTCTCTCATTCTCTCTCTTCCTGTTTTAATCCATTATTTATCTCTGGCCCTTCAGGGCGTATTACTCCACCAGGAGATGGGAGGCGAGATGGCTTATCGCTAGAACGGCTGGCAGGCCTGATGGTCCTGGGGCGGAGGCCTGACCCCGGGGGGCGAGGGGACCGGGGGGGGGGGGGTGGATGAGGGTCGCAGGCGGCTGTCGAGCGCATTAGTCGCGGCCCGATCCTGGGATAGGGGGAGCGACGCGGGAGGCTAATGGGCTGGGGGCCCCGCCCCGGCAGGTCTGTCGCTCTCGCCAGATACCTATCAGAACCCCCGCCGTCTGGCAAGCTGCTGCTGCCTCCCAGCCGTCCGCACGGCACGGGGGGAGGGGCCTGGAGGTGGGGGGGGAGGGGCCTGGAGGTGTGGGGGGGGAGGCCAGAACAAAAAAACCACCAGCAACTGCCTTTTTGCCTCTCTTTGTGCCATCATTACCATGAATTATTCACCCAGCTGAAATCAACTGCGGAAAGGAAATAAAAACAGACTGGTCCATTAGGGTTTGGGGGGTGGGGTGGGTGGGATGGTGTGTGTGTGTGTGTGTGTGTGGGAGTTCCTGAACGACGGCCCCACCTCGTTGTAATTTCATGTCGCCGGGTCCTTCACGCACGTGTGCCCTGCCAGCCCATTAGACAGGAGGGAGCGGCAGGGGGGAGAAATCGCACTCTCTTTACGGTCCCATATCCGCCTCAACAGCTGAGACCCACCCCCCCAATGCAGCTCAGCGCCACGAACTTCATGTCAATGACAGGGATGCTGGTCAAATGTCCCTTGGAACTGGATGAGCGGAAAACGGACAGTGTGGTAATGAGCAGGCCGTACATACGAGCCCAGCTGATCCTCACAGGCAGAAGGCACTTCAAAATACAACCAACTGAACCAAGCGCGGTCTCATTGTTATCACTGCACATCTGAGACAAGATCGGCCTCTTGTCACCAGTGTTTGTAAAACAGTCGCTGGCTCTCCTTTACTGCTGTGTGAATGTAGTGTGTTACACAGTTACTGGCTCTCCTGTAATCGTGTGTGAACACAGTGTGTTACACAGTTACCGGCTCTCCTGTAGTACTGTGTGGCCATATTGTGTAAAACAGTCACTGACTCTCCTGTAGTACTGTGTGATCATAGTTTTTAACACAGTCGCAGGCTCTCTTGTAGTACTGTGTGGTCATAGTAGGTAAAACAGTCGCTTGCTCTCCTGTAGCACTGTGTCATCATAGCATGTAACACAGTCACAGGCTCTCCTGTAGTACTGTGTGATCATAGTTTTTAACACAGTCGCAGGCTCTCCTGTAGTACTGTGTGGCCGTAGTGTGTAAAAGAGTCGCTGGAGCACAGGCAGGCGTACTTGCTCCAGGCATAATGTCCTTTGTGTAGGCGGCTGTGGCACAGGGGTGACTTTACGGTTGCCCCAAATCGGGGAAGAAAGAATATTAAAATTCTACACACAGTTTTGGCCCGATTCTTCACTGTCTTCCTCACTGCTGCTTCTCAACAAGAGTGAACAGCAGTCAATGACAAAGACAAGAGAGCCAAAACGCTGATTAGTATGAAGATTAAGATTCCGCAGCCAAGACTCCATCTTCTTCATTATACACTCGAACGTGATTTGCGACGCCCTCGCCCTATTAGAGCGCACATCTATATTTGGACTATCGCTGTTGCTGTCTGTTGCTCTATTCTTCTGGCTTTCCTGTTAATAAAGATTCAGTGCATCAGTCAATACCCAGCACCTTATCTTTTCAAATGGGAGAAGTGGCAGTGCCAGCCTCCTGCGTTTCACCCTCGTGGGGACTGCACACAATACATCTCCCCCACTCCAATCAATTCTGGCAACAGCAGAGATACCGAGGCCAAATAAAAGATAATGATTTTATCTGTTTTTAAAAGGCTTATTGGAATATATTCAAAGGACACAGCACAAAAGGGTTGCTAGCGAATGCACTGGAAAATGTTGTTT
>NC_049209.1:25845092-25867592 GCF_013347855.1 Anguilla anguilla
GTTTGCAATTTCCATTTCAGTCTATTAAAATGGCAAAAGAAAGCAGGGGAAATTATGAATAAGTTTGACTGTAAAGAAAACAGCATCTAAGCAGAGTTCATGTGGAAGACCCCTTGCACCATAATAACAACGAATACACTAGTAACTCGACCAAGGGAGGGCTTATAGGGTAATTGTAGGTGGAGGGCAAGTCACTCCAGAGTCTCTCCAGCGTAGCTGCAGTCACTTGTTATCCATAGAGAGAGAGGGAGAGAGCCAGTGCTGCACAGTTGAGTAAGGGAAGCCGGCCTAACTGCCAGAAGAACTCTCACTCTCACCAGGCCCACTCACAGAGTCCAACAGAGCGCTCAGCGGGTCCTCCCCTACCCCAGCGATGATCTGTCCATGTCTGTCTGTCTGTCCATGTCTGTCTGTCTGTCTGTCTGTCTGTCTCTGCAGTGGAGCCTTCGGGGCTTCCCTAGTGTTAGAGTCCAGGAGCTGAGAGACAGGGTCACTGCCTCTCTAAACCGGTGCTGACTGTCGGGAGGAATTTCCTCAAGACCTCCCACCCCCTTCCAAAAAAGATGAAAAGGAAAGGGGAAACTTCTCCCTTGTATATTTTGCTCCATTCCTTCATAATTTCAAATGGGATATAAATGGCTGTTTTCATTCGTGTTCATTTGTGTCCAAAAATCTTTTGTTAAATGAAACTGAGATATAGCAAAAAGTGAAAATACTGTGTTGTGTCCTTGCTGACCATAATCAGTGCCTGTGGGAGTCCATCGTCCTTCATTGCCTCCTTTTATTTGGTTTTTAAAGAATACAAACCAAGTGTTCATTTTTTGTTTGTTTCGTTAAAAAAGATGCTGTTTCGTTTCCCCGTCAGCGCTGCTCTCGCTGGGTCGGCTGCTAACCAACTCCCAAGCTGTTGACCCACTCGTCTTCCAGCCTGGTTGCCACGGTTACCACAGTAAGAGGGTGGAAAAGCAATGCTCCTGTTGCCAGGCACCGGGGGATTCAGCTGAGCACGCTCACCAAGCTTGCAGAGGGCACTGCGATAACAGAAGGAGAGACAGACAGCAATAATTAACACACACATGCACACACTCGGATACACAAATCAGCACTTATATTCCAAATACACACATCTGTTTAGGCCGGAACGCTTACATTTCCTAAAGTCTACCATCTAAATTGCTATCTGGAGAACGCCGCGAAAACCGAAAGAATTCAGAAAGTAGATAGGTAGAAATGTTCCATTGCACGTTTGGAGTATGAAAAGCGGTTTGGTTCTTCTGTCCAGTGCAAAGAGGCTACAGCAGATTTATCAATGACACACCTGACCAAATACATTCCTCGTCCATTCTTGTTCTTCAGTGAAATGCTCTTTTATTTTGTGTGTTTGTGAGTGTTAATTCTTTCTCTCTCTGTGGGCATGGCAGAGCGTTGAACCTGAGGTGACCTGCTGACCAACAAACAGCCCCACCTGATAAGGTTGAGGCCAGCATCCCTGACCAGTCATTAGATGTAGGGCTTGGACTGAGGGTGGGTTTTAGTGAGGTCAGGGCAGGGGGAGGAGGGGTTGTCTCGGTAAACAAAAAAGTATTGAAGTCTGAGCCCACCTGTAATGATTGGAGTCTTTCATGGCCCCACCATTACAAGTCCAAACACACACACACACACACACACACACAGCCCAATCCAAATATAGGCCCTGATAAGAGCCTGGGAGAATTTGCAGGCATACCATTCAGAACACCCACAGGGCAAAGAGAATTGCACACAAAGCAAAAAAAAAACTTCACACCAAAATCCAACGGTATAAAAACAATCCTTGCATGGGTAAATAATTTAAAAAAAAAACTAAACTGCAAAATGAGGTGATTACAGATTCTTTTTACATGTAATTGCCCTGGTTCCTGAGCACAAATCGATTCATATGTACAACAGCTAGGCTGGGGAATGTTTGGCACTATTTTTTGCACCCTCCGGTTGTAACCCAGTAACTGCTGTGAGTGATATTTCTCTATTCTCAGTTCAGATTTTAAAGCCTGAGGGGGTAGTTAATTCCTCAAAAATGGCGGCCAGGAAATTGCAATTCAGTCATGAGAAGATTGAGCGACAAATTAAGGTTAGCCAAAGCATATCAGCACAGCAAACAGAGTGTGTGAGAGATCAGGCCCGGAGGCCGGTAAGGGGGTGGGGGGGGGGGGGGGGGGGGGGGGGGGGGGGGGGGGGGGGGGGTCAGCAGGCGAGCGAAACACTGATGGCTGAAAGCAGAGGCCGACCGTTTCAGCCCTGCTGCTGCGTGGGAAATGGAGCGTGTGAAAGCGACAGGAACAGCGTTTCAAGGTAGAGCGATCACTGAGAGGAGGAAGAAGTGGGAAAGAGGAAGAGCCATAATTGCCCCTCTCACCGCCCAAACCCCTCCCCCCGCCCCACCACCCTCCTCCCTGCTTCCCAGGCTACGTGTGTGCAGCCATTTGATGCCAATGTTGGGCCTCAGTGGCTAGAGCAACATGGGGGGAAAAAAACACTTCCTGGACGAGCAGGGTCTCCCTGCTTCCCAGTCTCTCCCTCTGCCGGAGGAAGCAGGGAGAGGATAGCAATCGCGGGCGTCATTAATCAGGTGGCGTTTGTGACACGAGCACGGCGGATTGATTAGCGGGGATTCCATGAGGAAATAGGAATCCTGAGGAGTGTCGGCACGCCCCATCGGGCCACTGATTGTGACTTTAAAGACGAACAAAAAAAAAAAAATAAGAGGAAAAAGGAATCCAGTCAAGCGTCAGCACTGAGAACGCAGGGAAAGGCTTAGGACCTGAGAGCTTTTATCAAGTAACTGACGCACTTCAGTAGGCCCCTGAGGCAGCATGCCCGGACCCTCGCCTTTTAATTTGAGTATAGAGGAATTGGCCGAAAGGTTTTATTTTGCCAGGGCCCTGTTTACCCAGATCATTCCTTCCGTGTTTGAGTTTTATTGCGTTATTGTCGAAAGCAGAAACATGAAAGCGAAACAGTGGAGATGCAATGCTGGACCTTGCCCTTTTCAGTAAGCCTCTAGGGACCGTCTACAAAGTACATTTTTCCATCAAAACTGAAAAACAATCAAAATGAATCTACCTTGTATTTTTGTCCTTATTTGAATTTAGGTTTTGACAACTTCAGAGTAATTGTTGAATAAAGTAGTTCCACAGTAATAGCTAAGGCTTTTCAAGGGCACACAAGAATACCCATTCAAAAATCACAGCAAACTTATTCTCCAATATAATAAAGTGTAGTAAAAGAACAGGAAAACCACATACATATATGAAACAGGTCTTAGGCTAGCATTAAGGCTTATGCAGTTTAAATAGAGATATATAAATACCGTATTTACCCAAGAGAGACCCCCGAGTTGCACCATCTTGTTTACAGGGGAATCCTAACATAACAAGGATTGAACAAGTCAGAACACAGCATATCACACACACACACGCACACACACATACATACAAACACACTGCCATACCCTCTAAACACCTTCTAAGGTTAGTTAGTGTCATTCTACAATTTGGTGGAAGCTTACAATGGTGGTTCACACGTGCAAAAATCAAGCCTATTCTGGTGCATTAGTACTTGGACCACTAAACATTTGATGATCGAGGCATTTAACCCAAAAAAATTAAACATGCACAAGATCGAGAGAGATTCCGGGCATAGCCACTTTGTGGGGGTTCATTTTGTGAGAGTGGGTGTGTTTTAGTGTGCTGTGGAGAGAAGAAGGGCTGTGACTAGATCTAAGCACAGAGGGCACAGTGGACAGGCAGCCATGAGAAAAGCGATTTGGGGGAGGGGGGTGGTGGTGTGCAGGGCTAGGCCGTGGGACATGGGGGTGGGGGGGGTGGGTGTGTAGGTGGAATAATAGAAAGACTGGAGGGGGGCAGTGAGGGGAGGAACTGGGGAACTGGAGGGTGTGGGGGAGTATGTGGGGGTGTAACTGAAGGAGCACAGAGGGTGGAGGGTACTGCATGTGGGGGTGGAGGGTGGGGGACAGTGTACTACACTTGTTAGGGAATGGGGAAGGTTGCTGGTTAAATTCCCATGCAAGGTACTTTTGTAGTACCCTTATATAAGTAGGACAGCAACACGGGATGATTGGGGCACAATATTTGGGAGTATAACTGGAGGAAAGTTGGGGCTATAGTATTGGGGGTTATAATCTGAGCTGTGGGACTGGAGGATACTGGGGTACAGTATTTGGGAGTATCATCAGGACAATGGGACTGGGGGAGATTGGGGTACAGTGCTTTGCGGTATAATCAGGGCTGTGGTACTGGGGGAGGTTTGAGTACAGTATTTGGGGGTATCATCAGGATAGTGGGACTAGGGGAGACTGGGGAACACTATTTGGTGCTTAAGCAGGGCAGAGGGACTGCGGGAAATTGAAGTAGAGTATTTGGGGGTTTAAGCGGGGCAGAGAGACTGGGGAGACTTGGGCACAGTATTTGGGGGTTTAAGCTGGGCAGGGGGACTGGGGAGACTTGGGCACAGTATTTGGGGGTTTAAGCTGGGCAGGGGGACTGGGGAGACTTGGGCACAGTATTTAGGGGTTTAAGCTGGGCAGGGGGACTGGGGAGACTTGGGCACAGTATTTGGGGGTTTAAGCTGGGCAGGGGGACTGGGGAGACTTGGGCACAGTATTTGGGGGTTTAAGCTGGGCAGGGGGACTGGGGAGACTTGGGCACAGTATTTGGGGGTTTAAGCTGGGCAGGGGGACTGGGGAGACTTGAGCACAGTATTTGGGGGTTTAAGCTGGGCAGAGAGACTGGGGAGACTTGGGCACAGTATTTGGGGGTTTAAGCTGGGCAGGGGGACTGACCTGTTTGCTGGAGGACATGGAGCTGAGATGGCTGATGCTGCTGCCGTCTGTCACCACCATGGCGGAGGGGAAACGTGAAGGGTGGGAGTACTGAGGAGGCTCCTGCTTGTGTGGGTACACTGTGGACACACACACACACACACACACACACCTGTCAGTCACCCTCCTTTCTTCTTACATCACACGTATAACGAAACAAACTTAGAGCCCACATCACTCCTGTTCAGACTCTGCACAGACTACCCGAGTCTTTGAAAACTGACCATAAGGTTCTTTCAGTTTTTAAAGCACTGAATGGTTTAGCACCTTGAATCAAGCGTGACTGTGTAAATACATTGATAAATATCCAGCTGTGTAAATGGATGTTACGCTAAACTTACACTGATCTATGATAAACTGAAAGGGCCTGTACTATGAACAAATGACTGTGAGAATTTGTCATGGTGTGATATACTGCCTGAGAGTGTATGTGATGCATCCATGATGTGAATGTGTGTGATGGTGCACTGGGAGGTACTCACTGTGAGAGTGCGTGACGCTGTACTAGGAGGTACTCACTGTGAGAATGTGTGATGATGTACTCACTGTGAGAGTGTGTGAAGCTGTACTGTGAGGTACTCACTGTGAGAGTGTGTGACGCTGTACTGTGAGGTACTAACTGTGAGAGTGTGTGAAGCTGTACTGTGAGGTACTCACTGTGAGAGTGCGTGACGATGTACTGTGAGGTACTCACTGTGAGAGTGTGTGATGATGTACTCACTGTGAGAGTGTGTGACGCTGTACTGTGAGGTACTCACTGTGAGAGTGCGTGACGCTGTACTGTGAGGTACTCACTGTGAGAGTGCGTGAAGCTGTACTAGGAGGTACTCACTGTGAGAGTGCGTGACGCTGTACTGTGAGGTACTCACTGTGAGAGTGCGTGAAGCTGTACTAGGAGGTACTCACTGTGAGAGTGTGTGACGCTGTACTAGGAGGTACTCACTGTGAGAGTGTGTGACGCTGTACTAGGAGGTACTCACTGTGAGAGTGTGTGACGCTGTACTAGGAGGTACTCACTGTGAGAGTGTGTGATGATGTACTCACTATGAGAGTGCGTGACGGTGTACTGTGAGGTACTCACTGTGAGAGTGCGTGAAGCTGTACTGTGAGGTACTCACTGTGAGAGTGCGTGAAGCTGTACTGTGAGGTACTCACTGTGAGAGTGCGTGAAGCTGTACTGTGAGGTACTCACTGTGAGAGTGTGTGAAGCTGTACTGTGAGGTACTCACTGTGAGAGTGTGTGAAGCTGTACTGTGAGGTACTCACTGTGAGAGTGTGTGACGCTGTACTAGGAGGTACTCACTGTGAGAGTGCGTGATGATGTACTCACTGTGAGAGTGCGTGAAGCTGTACTGTGAGGTACTCACTGTGAGAGTGCGTGACGCTGTACTCTGAGGTACTCACTGTGAGAGTGCGTGACGGTGGCCATAAAGGGCTGCTGGGACATGTGGGAGGGCGCCTGGGGCGTGAGGCTCTGCTGCAGGGGACTCTGCAGCTGCTGGGAGAACTGCACCGGCTGCAGCGTGGTCAGGCCTCCTGCCACACTGTTAATGACCGGCACGCTCTGCGCCTGCGACGAGTTCAGACCTGCAGAGCCAGGGCAAGAGGGGGCGCTCAAACTCAGCCACTGCCATGGCACACAGGCCGAAATCCTCAGTGTTAAATCTACTCCAGGAGAGGCCAATTGGGACAATGTGTACACTGTTAGAGTTAATAGTATATGAATCAGAGTTGATTTTACACTGAACCTTTTGCTGATTGCACCATGGTTCTAGGTTAGTGGAGGAGGAGAGGGAGAGAGTGAAGAGAGAAAGGGAGAGAGGGAAGAGAGAAACAGAGAGGGAAGAGAGAAGGAAAAGACAAACGGAGAGAGGGAAAGGTGGATGAATGAATGAAGGGGTGCTCACTCTGCGCAGCGATGGTCATGATGAGATTCTGCGTTTGCTGCTGGTGGTGATGGGAACTCTGGGGCAGGCTGTGGATGTTGGTCAGGGTGCTGACCGGGGGCAGGACTCCGCCCGAAACCGAGATCTGGAGGGAGAGCCGCGTGGACGACGCGGGGCGGGGGTCAGCAAAACGCATCACGGTGATTCAGTACAGCCAGACATGAACAGATCGGACCAATCCCACCGAATGAACTCCGCGATCAATCAGGTGTTTGCGCTTAAGGTTCAGAGTCACGGTTGCGTCAGGGTTTACTTTGAATGGGTGACGAACGAAAGGGCGTGTCTTTCGAGCCGTCTGCAGACAGCAGAGGAGATTTTCATTGAAAGAACGCACAGCGCTCGCGCTGGCGCGGAGTCGGCGTCAGAACATGACCTCTCTGCCGTTCTGCACGTCGCCTGGCCCACCTCCCCTGCTGTACTTTAGCCACGGCGGCTCGCAGATAAGGGGAAAAACAAGAGCGGGGACCAGGGGAAAGCACACTGCACTACCACCAGCGCACACATTCCACAGTCCAGAGCCTCTGCACTCCAAGTGATTTAATCAAGAAATACATTTAGCTGCTTGGAGTGTTTGTGCGCGGCAAGATTTCCTTCTGGGTGAGTATGCGCTTGCACGCACGTGCACGTGTTTGTGTGTGTGTGTGTGTGTGTGTGTGTGTATGCATGCTTGTGGTTTGTGCATGTGGGGAGGGTATTTCAGAGTACTCTCCAGGTTATCAGAGACTGTTTTCAGAGAGCAGCACAAAGAGAAGAAGGGACTGTTTGACCAAAAGGGAACAGTCAGCACAGCGTCTGCACTCACAGACGCAGATGAACTTAGGTGTACATTAGGTGTAGCGGGACAATAAATCTGACGTTAATACACTAATAAAGACTAATATAGACAAAGAAATTGCCCCATTATGACAAAGCACAGCTTTCAGTCAAACAGCGTCAATTGACATGGCAACAATTTTGACGATGAACCTCCATTATAATTTCAAGTGACTTGTCGTTCAGAAGAAAGTATAATTAAGTTCACAGACAGCAAACGGAATAGATTTCACACCGGCTTCAATGAAGTGTCATACGCTGCACTGCTGTGAGACGCACTGTTAATAAAGCAGGCCAAGTGAAAGACTTTATCAAATACATTTTTGGCCCCCTTCTCTCTAAAGTAGAAAAAAAAAAAGAATCCTGACATTATCATTAACTCAACCGCCATTACCGCGGAGAAAACAAACAGCGCTCCACCCGCCCGGCTCTCTTTACAAGGCATTCAATCAATAAAGGCAGAATGTTTCTCTGTCAGGTTTATTGGCTGGGCGCTGGACGTGCCCCCGGTGCGCCGGGCTCCAGGCCCGCGCTCTCAGTCCACCCTCGGAGCCTCGCTGCAGCGCACAAAGAGCCGATTGTGCGGCGGTTCGATCGGGAAACCGCTCTGCGCTCGCGTGCGGGAAGAGAGGGGGGGGCCCGCCTCCCGCCTCCCGCCTCCCACCTCCCGCCTTATCGCCATTTCGCCAGGTGGGCCCAGGTGTGCTTACCATCTTGGCGTCAGGTGACAGCAGGCTGTGGCTGGGGTCCAGGCCTCCCGGAGACACCTGCTGGAGGACCGACTGACTGGTCGCCATGCCGTTGTTGCTGTGGTGACTAATGGTGGTGGAGGAAGTGACCTCGCTAGCTCCCGGCTGACTGTATCGAACTGCAAAGATAGTGAGAGGAATGCATGGACAATTCTTTAGATTTATTTATTTGTCAGTTTTTTGGTAAGTCTGGATACTTCCTGCTCCTCCCTCTCCTCACACAAGTACTACAGGTAACAAACCTCCACACAGTTCTCCAACATGCCAGTTTTGATTGCAAAAAGTTAGAGAAGGAGCACAACTCGGACAAAGATAATCACTAAAATAGTGCTCTTTGGAAGGAGGGGGAAATATCAACGCATTAAAAAGGGTTTCATTTGCCAGTAAAAATTAAGGTTCACCCTGATGAAGGCCGTGCAAGGCCTAAATATGTAGATCCAGCATATATAAATTTTTCTTGCCATGTTGCCAGGCTTTTAACTTTACCATTAAGAGAGCCTTGGATTCCTACTTGTTTGCCACTTTGTACTTTCTCATAATTTTGACAGGCAAACTAAACCCTTTTTGACAGAAACCTCCTTCAGTAACTTCTCACAGAGAGGGTTTCACCACTGAGATTACAGCCTGTCAGACACAGACACTGCTCACGGGCTCAGAATAGAGAGACAAAGCAACACCAACGCAGTACCAGAGCAGACAAGGCCAACACCTTTCCCTCCTAAAACCCTGTGCCTCACCTACAGGACCATGTCAATCACAACAGCTCTCACACACGGCTACAGCAGAAAGGGACATTAGGTCTGCTGAGACAACATATACCTCGCTAACTGATAGGGCGCAACTGTCATTCCAGCCTCCGCATATGGAAACAGATGGTTGATACGAAAGGCAAGGACAATAGTCGCCACACATAGATTCAGCTTGTTTGCCTTGTTTGCAACAGAGTAATCATCGCTGAAAAACACTCTTCAGGGAATAACAACCAAACCGTATACACACAGCACTGTATACACACAGGTAAAACAAAGTCATGTAAGAAATATTCAAAATATTTGTTTGTCATGCACACACAACACTGACAAGAAAGCCAAATATAAAATGATAAAAATTCAATTAATGAAATTTTTTGATGAATAGTTTTATATTATATATTATTCAACATGCGGTATTAGTTGTTTATTAAAGGCTGCATGTTGTTTATGACTGTTTTCTAATAATAGTACATCCAGTACAGTTACCATTTAGATACCTAAATATAGAAATGTGCTTTTATTAAACAGCTAGATTTGTTATACATAATTTAATAAATAGTTGTGTGTGTGCGTGTTTGTGTGTGTGAGTGTGTGTGTGTGTGTGTGCATGTGAGTACGCATTTGTGTGTGTGGGTGAATAAGTTTGTATATCCTCCCTCCAACATATGTCACAGTGTCCCGAAATGGCTCAATCACCCAGACTGCGCAACCCAGTGCCTTGTAAACAGCAGTCTAGTGCTGTACAAGCCTCCGGCTATGACCCAGGCCCAATTAACGGACTTTCCATTTTACAGCCGTCTCCCTCTGAAAGAGTGACCCGGGCAAATGGAGGTTCTGTCCCGCTGTGACTCAACCCTTCAGACCCCATTTTGGGCCGGGTTGCCCACTATTGTGGGAATACAGAGAGCGAGGTAAGGGTAAGTCTGTCAGTCGCCAGGAGGGAGGGGCCCAGCCCAACAGAAACGGGTCCCCGTGGTAACAGCGATAATTCCAGAGGGCTGTCAGAACTGAGCACGCTCCACAGACGCTGCTGCAGTGCATTGTGGCCTCTCGCATTTCTGCTGCTTTTATGACACATAATAAACAGCAGTAGCACTGCAGGGGACGTCCAAAGACACAGCACCTGGCAGTAACCATCTCCTGCGCTGTCATTTTGCGTGATGGTAAAAATACATCTCCGCCCCTCAGACAAAGTCCCACCCCCCACCCACCCCGCTCCTGGAGGACCTTTTGGATGACGCTTGGGAACGTCAGGCCAAAGGAGGACCCTTTGGGCGGCATTTCGGAACGTCAGGCCAAAAGAGACATCAGGCCAAAACACACTCCAACCCAGGATACTTAAAACAACGCAAAGCATTTCAGAGTAAGAGTGCTCATCCAGTTTTTTTTTTGAGAGTGCTGAAATTTGCCATTCAGAAAGGCCCGAATGGGGAAGAGAGCTCCCGCATCAGCGGAACGGTGAGAGAAAGAGGGAGGAGGAGGGGGAGAGCGAGGCACGGTTCTTGCCTCAGGATCCCCGAGCGTCCCTCTCTCCGCAGGGCCGGCGTAATATCAAAGGGCACAGCCTGCATCCCCAGGCAGAGTCCATTAGGCCCCTCTGAATATCAGAGGCCCCCCCGCGTCTCAGCAGGCCGTAAGCCGGGCTTTGTGGCCCTCTCTCCCCGCGTCCTTCGCTCGGTCGCCCCGGCCCGGCCCAGGGGGAGGGGGCGGCGAGGACAAAGCCCCCTCGGCGGCGGTTCTCGCGGGGGCCCCTCGCGGGTCGGCAGGGACGGGGGCCCTCATTCTCTCTCTCCTCGCCCGTCTACTCTGACCCGGTTTGCTACGCGCCTGTGCGCGCATATCTCCGCGGCGATAAGAGCGGCGAGCTCTGTAAACGAAAGCTGGCAGCCGCGCGTTACCGCCGGCCCTGACCTCCTCTCCCCGCCCCGCCCCGCCCGAGCGGAATGGCTGTTTACCTGTCTTCTCTCTGTCTGCGTTTGACCGGCAGTGAGAACCGCCAGTCTGCCTCTGTTTCACTTCCCCTCCCAAAGGCCCGTCTGTTTTAGCGCACAGTAAAGGCTATTGTACGGTCTGCCGTATTACATGGCCAATGTACAGTGACAATGGCACCACAGATTACATGTTCCTGATTAATTTTACTTAACTATATAAAAGCCTTCGAAGGCCTTTTTTAGCTAATTTTTGAACATTTTTGTATCTGCACTCATCTGTATTTAAAATGGAAATTGTAATTTGCAAGTTGCATGTGCACAGTACTTGCATGTACTGTATGAATTCTCAGCACATGGAAGTTTCCCACATGAACAAATAATTGAGCGACACAGTAATAATGTGCCAGTGGCCACTATTTGCTGACTTCAGTGCCAATGAAAAATCGTCTGACAGAGTTTTCTCTAACCTGGTCATGACCACATTGGATAAACTGATCTTCCGGTCCCATTGAAGGCATGTGTTGCCCCAAACATTTCATTTTCTGTCAGAATAGAGCGGCTTAAAGCCCTGTCCCACGTCCAAAACAGGTCAGATACCACAGAGTTGGGGTTCCACTGCGCTGGTTTGTGCCTTAGCCATCGTAGTGCGGGCCGTAAAGTCAGCGGAGGGGGGTTTTAAAATGTGCCGTCTATAGGCCCAGCAGAGATAAATGAGCCTAGTTTACAGGCCCTGTCGTCTTCTAAAACAATGTGAGGAGGGAGGGGGGCACAAGGAGACTTGAGGGAGATGAGGTAGTCGGTGATTTTAATTGTCAATTAAGCATGCATAATGCAGAGCACGCCATGGCAACGCAATGAGGAAACCTGCCGGGCCCCCATTGTCCCGCCCAGGTCCGACACTGAAAACAGCTGATGGTGTCAGCGGGGTGCTGGCTGGACACCCCAGGCACACGGTCAGCAGCTTTCAGCTGAAAGAGAGAGAGCAGGAGAGTACGGTATCTACCGCCCCTGACTCCAGCGCGAACCCTTCACCCCCCCCCCCGCCACTGCCCCCTCGGCCCCCTTCACAAACCCACGAACGTAAGGTGATCGGGTGTAATGTAATGTAATATGCAAATAAACAACCTATTGTTGTGCTTGTGCTTTAGGTGACATAATCAAACCCAGGAGAAATCTGTTTACTCGCTGTGATTATGTGATTAATTGCTCAAGCTGCTGCAATTATCTTACTTGAATGGTACTCAAGATGACACAAGGCATGGTGTTGAATTGTCTAATCCAGACATCTAACACCACGGTGGAAAATAATGCTTAAATCTGAATGAAAAGCACATAGCTCAGCAATAACTGCAACAAGATATCCTGATTCTTTAACTTCAGAACACTTCATTTTTTAATTGAATGCATGTAGAAATATGTCACTGAAAAGAAACAATGTGTGCATAAATGGTTGGTACACTGTATTGGCGTCCTAGTGCTAATGTTTAGACACTGATGCTTTAGACACATCCACATTAGCATAAGTATCAGGTTAAAAAAAACACAACTATATCAGAGCTGGAGAAAAATTGTTGCTTGTTTGGTCACTGAATTATACAGGTTAAAATTCAATAGAGCTCCTTAAAGGGATACGCCTGGGTATTGGCCCTGGGACTGTACTGTGTAGTGACAGAGACAGTTCTCCCTCTTTCCCTCTCTCCCTCTCTCCCTCTCTCTCTCTTCAGTGACCCTGCGATCGACCCTTGGCTGACCCGGGCATGCTGCAGGACTGCCCCCCTCTTTGAAGCGTTCCTGTTGGCTGACTTTGGACTGTAGGTTGCAGGTACAATGTGGATTGTTCTCAGCGTGTGTTCAGAGATCTGAATAACAATGTGCCATTTACCAAGCTCACTCACTCACTGTTATTGATCACTCTTTTTTACTCTCTCTCTCTCTTTCCCTCTCTCTCTCTCTCTCTTTTAACTGACCTTTCCTTTTTTGGCTTTCACCATTGCTTGGAAGAAAGGCTTTGCAGATGTGTCACTACTGTATCCAACTGACACCCAACCAAAAATCCAGCAGGTCACTAAACTCCAATCTCCAGCATAGAAGAGAAACTAAAGCATAGACACTTTTTCATTTCCGTAATATGAAAATGACTAAATCTATCAAATCATTTGCTCTTTCTCAGTCCTTACAGTATGGCATATCTAATCTATATAGATTCAGATGCTGAAAACACAGGCTCTTATGAGCTTTAGGGGTAGCGGTTTTAACACCATTCCTCATTCATATTTGCAACAAACACTCATTTCGTTTGGCTGGCGGCACACCTTGCAGACCTTTGGTTCCTTTTTATTTCCAACAAGCAAATTTAGTTCTTAACAAAAGTTATTTGTATAATCAATTGGTATATTACAGCCTCAAAAAAAGGTACAAGAAAGAAAAAAGAAAAATTGGATATAGTTGTGTATGTGTGTGCATGAGCGTGCCTATGTTTATGTGTGTGCTTGCGTGCATGTGTACGTGCATCCGTTTGTGTGTGTGTGCGTGTGCGTGTGCGTGTGCGTGTGTGCGCATGCGTGTGTGTGTAGGTGTGCGTGTGTGTGCATGTGTGTGTGTACTTGTGCGTGTGCGTGTGCATGTGCGTGTGTGTGTCTGTGTGTGTGTGTGTGTGTGTGTGTGTGTGTGTCTTGTCTCCAGGTGTAAAGACCAGGCCTACCTGACATTTTGCTGGGTGGGGAGCCGCTGGTGTGGTGCTGGTGTGGGGAGCTGTGGGAGAGCAGGGGGTTCATGCTGTGGATGGGCCCGCTGTAGGCGTCCATGGCCAGCTTCTGCCGGAAGGCCTCCTCCTTGCGCCGGTTGGCGAACCAGTTGTACACGCGTACCTCGGTGACCAGGTTGGTTCCCAGCCCTTGCGCTTTGGACGGGGAGACCCCTCTTTGCACGCACTCGGCTCTGAGAAGATTAGAGGGCGGGTGTGGACGTTATCACTTCAGTTTAATCACCATTTGAAGCAGTGGTGATGAAATCACAAAGCCAGTGGAATAAAAAGGCTTAATGGGATAGAGGCATGTTGTCTTCAGGGCATTCCAGCCACCATTATGCAATCAGTGCTTCTCTGATGCCATCATCATGTCCAATAGGCCAGTCAAAAAAATTTAATTAAATAAACATTGAATTTCAGTCATTACAAAAGCCAGTTGTCTAAACTAGCGGGATATTTAATTAAGTGGGATTAAGAGCTAGCCTGCTAAATTTTTGTAATATTTTAAATTGAATGAAAGCTGACTGGATGAACACCCAAAAATATCGAAAATATTTGCAAAAGCTATCGCCAGCAAACTACTTCATGAAATTCACACTGCTGATGAAACATGAATCCCTTCACATGCGATTGTACCAGCGGTAGCACTGGAGCAAAATGACATCACAGCAGAAATGAAGCGACAAAATAAAATGAGCCCCAACCGGCTCTTCCCTCACCTGTTGCACTCCTCCACCAGAGCTTCTCGCTCCTCCTTGCTGGGGTTTTTCTGCCTCTCGTAGGCCTGGTAGAGGATCTCCTGGGATGCGGGCCCCCATTTGAAGCGGTTGCGACGCAATTTCTTGTTGGCGGGTTCAGCGCCCGCGTCGTCCCCGGGCTGGCCCATACCTTGCCCAGGATGATTGAACTCTGGGAAAAAAAACAGCACCTGATCCTGACTGCCTTTGTCTGTCATATTGCTGCCAGAACCTTGCACATGGTCGAACTCTGAAAAAATAAGAAAGGAAACCTCAGGGAGTCTCGCAGAGCCCAGACACAGAACACACGAGGAATTCAGAGAAAACAGGTTTTTTTTGTTAAAGGGGTGTCATAACACATTCATGCAAAACTAAAAATAAATTAAAATCTTAGTGAGCACAAGGGATATATAATGAGTTATAAAGGGATCCATAAATGGATATCCTTCTATTAATAGATAAAGCCAGTAATGAGAATGAGATTATATGTTACATTTTACCTGTGGACTCCTCAATTTTACTTTTTTTAGGCATCTTTTAATTTTACCTTTAATGAGAGACAGCAGATCATGCTTATATGTGTTCCCTGAAGTGACCTGTAATTTATCACAAATAACTGAAGCCAAACAACTATAAAATGTAACTGTAACAACTATTGTCATTCATATAAGAAAAAAACAGCTTGTGCTAAAATATTATGACAATAAGTACACTGAAGAGGTAGGTCAGGTATGTTATTTCGGTTTATATGACAAATATGTATTTCAAATACATTGTTCTGTTTGTGAAATTCAAACGACAAATGATATTGCACAAACGGTAGTTTGTGCAAACTTAGCTTGCCAATGGTGAATGGAATGGTTTACTAAAGATTTTTATTTAAAAATCTCCATCAAATAGCTACATATGTGATGTATAGTCAATTAAAATATCAACTTACGTCTCAGAATTTCTCGCTGTTTCCTGACGTACCAGGTGTAGAGTGCAGCGCGCTTGGTAGTTTTCATGGGCGTGCCCTTGTTGAGGTGTTGCGAGAGGTGAGACTGGTTCAGTCCAGTGATATCCACGACCTCGCGCTGTGGGATGTTGTGCTGCTGCATGTACCCTTTGATTGTGCGGGCGGCGCGCCATGGGTCCTCGCTGGATAAAAAAAGAGATGATCATTCTTTATTAAGTTATTAGCCTATGACATTAAAAATAATAGCCTTTGATAAAATATATATTATTAATGTTAATATCGCGTTCAATAATAATAATAGCCCAATAATAATAATAATAATAATAATAATAATACTGCGCCTATATTGTGAATTTTTTTACTAGCCTATAATTTTACTTAATAAACAGGAGTTCATTAGTAGCCTATTATTCTCATCTGTAAATACTTTCAAAAGGACTGTACGAATCTACAGGATGAATTTCATAAGAATGTACCATGTTCAACAAACATTTTTTAAAAATTTTAGTCCATGTTAATTTGTAGCCTCGGCTACTGTTTGCCTGTCTTCTTCTTTAATTAGTAGCCTACCTAACAAGTTTAACCCTACAAATGAGATTTTATTTTGTCTTTAGATTATCTATACATTTAGGAATAGCGATATAGCGAATAGCGATAGCGAAAACCATATATTTTATATCACCCACCTAAAAAGAATAGCCATGCGCTTACCGTTAGTTTACAAAGATAAACTATAAATGCATCAGTATTAAAATGGACATTGTAAATTGCCGCAATTGTTAAATTTGGTGGCATTACAATGCGCACAAATCGGTAGTATTTTCCAAGTCTAACCGACTACTTTCGTTACGCTACAACTACAACTTTGGACTATTATGGGTGGGTGGAAGTTTATGTTGACAAACTAAATTTAGTGATCAGGCTACTTGTGACATTTAGGCTATACAAGAGAACCTACTTGAATTCATCCGCTTTTTTACAGGCAACACATTTCAAAGGTAGACTTAAATTTTTCAGCGAGTAGGGCCTACACAAATGGAAATTTTAAACTAATAAATCGTGGAACCCGCTTAATTATCGGATTTACATGGCCTATTAGAGCTCATTTTTGTTTATAAATTTATGACTTATTAGTTGTAAATGTATTGGGAGTCTTGCTCCAAAATTAGGCCTATAGCCAAAGTAGGACATGATTTAATTAACAATTGCATTACAGCCGTTCCCAACCAAATTAATATAAACATACACCACATAGTCTGTTAAATTTGAAAGCCCAAGGCCGAAGATCACAATCAGACAAACATCCTAGTTTCAATCTGGATGATTCATAAAAACAAGGTGCATAGTATCCACTAAATAACTAATTTATGTATAAATATATTATAGATTTTAATATTTCAGGATCAAATACTGCCACGTTGTCCCATTTGAAAATATTGCCCCTTTAGCCTACATCATTCAAAGTGACAATGAAATTAAGCAAATTCAATAATTCAAATAAAGTATTTCAGCGTAGTTTCCACATTTTGCAGTTATACTATACATATATTGTCAAATAAATTATAGGCATATTAATGATTTGTAAATTAAAAATTACACATCTGACGCAGAATAGAAAATTCCATCCAGGAAATCGCCCGTCCGATGTCACCTTAACCGTAAGACACCGTAGCCTATAGTGATAAAGGATTGCCGTGGAACTTCATTCTGGACAAATTGAGATTAAGCATTGAATTCACATCGGTTATAGATGATTGCAAACTCACACATGATTGTTTGTTTTGGAAAATGCCTTCATTTAAGACTGTGCGTCTAGATGTTGGTTTATAACTTTTGACAATGAATAACCAGATATCCATTCACTCTAATCATACGCCACTGTGTATCTTTCAGTTGATGATTTATAGAATAAAATTAATAATAACTCAACTACACGTGCTTTAGTTTTGATTTATCCTCATGGTTCTCCACGTTGTTGTTTTTTTCAGAGTATATAGCAAAAATTGTAGAATAACACTGGTATGATAAAAAGACTTCAAATAAAAATAATTATCGCAGACACAGGCTATGACAACGAGAAAGGCGCATACGTTTAATTAGGCCTTATTAAAAAGAAACGTTAATTTTCCTGATGGATAGAATATACTAACGCGTGTCAATTTTGCTAACTTTATTGTTCAAATTTTAAAAGGCTATAGGCTATCGTGTCTTTTTCGTGTCGCAGGTTTTTAATTGGCCGCAAGGAAGGTATTAATTAATTGATACTGATATTTAGCAGGGGAATTATTTGATTGCTTTCAAATATGCTTTTAATGAGTTATTTTCATAGGCTACTACTCTGGTTACAACCACTACAATAAATAATTACAATTAGGCCAGATAATATCCGTATTATTATTATTATTATTATTATTATTATTATTATTTCAAACCAAATAAATTATTATTTCAAGCCAAATAAATTCCGGAAGCTCAGATCGTTTAATTCTATAATCGATTCGGTGCCATGGTGCTCCGCCCGGTGCCAATATGACATAGGCTATGTGAGTAGCTACACTGAACTTGAATAGTTGACAAAATGGTTATCTAAATTTGGCAAGAATAATGTATAAAAAACAACAAGTATTTACCTATACAGGTAATAAGTTTTAAACCGGTAACTAAAATCATAGTCCATAATTAGGCTATTATTTGAGAAAAGCCGACTGCTTAAATTCTTATTGGATTTCTGTCGTTAACTTGGTGAACAATCCTAGTGCGAAAAAGCACATAACCAGAACCATTTATAATTGTTTTCACTTTAGAGAGAATAAACTTGTTCCCAAAAGACAACAAGGAAGACAAAGGTTTATGCTTTTATAATCTGACCAACACTCCCCAAATGAACTGCAATCACACAGAAGAAGTATAGCCGTTAGGCCTAGTTTGACTAAGTTGACCTAAGTTATATCGCAGCCCATCCGTTATTTTTTTAATGTTTCGCTTTTATGTTTATGACACGAATAATAAATACGCTTAATGTAAATACTGTAAATATTAATTCTCAAATCGTAGCAAATGTCACACTAATTTTGAGGTCAAGTGAAAATAAATCTTGAAATCACATTTAAATCAGACATGCCGGCTATGATATTTGATCGTAAACTGTGGCGTTGTGTTGGGTCGCTTTGCCAGCAACACAAATTACACGAGGAAGTAACAGAAAGAATTCCATAATCATTTTAATTTCAACTACATTTCTTTCTCTCTCTCTCTCTCTCTCTCTCTCTCTCTCTTTCTATTGAATGACCTTTTACAAATTGTTTGGCCAAAATGGGCCTTCTATTAATAAAACGCACAACAGTGATTTAAGATTGAAAACAAGATAACTATAAAGGCAAAGAAAAGAAAGATTAGATAAAACCCACGATAACATTCGATCCACTTCTGCCCTCTGTTCTGCCGCCTCCTCAGTATTGAGAGACTGGAGTTCTTTCAGTATCGGCGGAGTATCGAAATCGTCTCCGTCCTCGGATCCCTCGTCTCCGGACAACTTCCCACCTTTACTGTGCCCATTGGTCAGCGTGTGAAAAACTGGCTTTGAATCGGAATCACCGCCGTTCATTTTCGCGCTCGACGGAGACATCTGCAAATTTTCCAACTTTACTCCAAAGCCAGTCGGGCTGGGGTCCATGTCATCCAGCGCTTGGATAAGGATATCTTTGGTAACTCCAGAATCTAACAAGGCGTTCAGAAGTTCCTGCTGCAGAGATGTCAACTTCGACACCATTTTCGCAAACATCAAATCGTTTTTTTTTCTCAAATATCTAACATGTAAAAATAAAAAAACAACAGAAAAGACAAAGAAAATTGTTATGAAGTTATGCCTCTCTCTGTCCTCTCCTCTTCGGCAGGCTATGTACGTAAAACTAGTCCTATGGGCACCTGCAAGGAGACGTTGGTTAGCTGTCCAGCTGGGAGGGATGGTTTAATGTGCCATGATGCCTGCGGAAGGCAGGCAATATAAGATATGGTAATAAGTGGGCTGGCTAATGCGGCCTGTATGCAAATCCGCAGAAACTGAGCCTATTGACGGAGCAGGGCAGGTAGACGGTTCCCTGTGTTGACACTTGTGGCTGTGGTTATCGACTAAACTTTAAATGAACTTTGGACTTCTGTTGGATGAAGGCCTTGTTAGAGGGAGGCATATAATAATAGGCTAATAATAATAATAATAATAATAATAATAATAATAATAATAATAATGATGATGATGATGATGATGACAACAATAGCCGTTGTTAATAATGATAATCTCAATAGCTTTATCAATATTAGAAATAATAATATCACAATCATACTACTCGTCATCATTATAATCATCTGCATAATCATCATCGTCCTCGTCGTCATCATCAAGATAATAAACATTAGTTTTTATTTGAATTTCTTGTTTATAGCAGGATACAAACACACACACAACATTCAGTCAAGTAGACCTATATAGATACGTTTTCGCTCGATCTGATATGGATAAAAGTATCTGGTGGATGGAAAACAGTGCTTAAATTAAGATTTATGAAAAACCTATGGCATATACTGAAATGTCCATGCATTCAAAAAAGAACTGAAAATATTAGAATAAGAACTTTTAAATAATTCACTTCAGTAAGTAAGACTACGTGTTTCTTTTCAAACTAATTATCAAACAAATAGCGTCTGTGTGTGTATGGTGTATATATGTATAGCTAACACGAAAATGTAATCGTTTATTTATAAATGCATTCATAAATTGTAGAAAGAATGAGTTACTGAAAACACATTAGAAATAAACATATAAAAGCATAACAAAAAAAGTTTTTGACAATCGTGAGGGTTTATTCACTCAAAGTATAAAGTTCTTATATTGAGATGGGTTTTTTTAGGACAATGTTTGTTTTCGCCAGAAGGCAAGATATTCACTTGATTTAACAAAAGCAATGCTGCCTTCAATTTAATATTGGTATAAAACTATACTGGTATAATACGCTTTATGCTTTGCTTTGAATTGAACCTCTCTTTGCCAGGGCACACATGGGAAAGCAAAACTACTCATTACAGTCTTTGATCTCGAATGGTTCTTGATTCGATTTTGATTGTGATTAACCAGGATTTGTGTTTTTATCTTTTTTTACTATTATTCGTTATCAACCGGCCTTTCAGTTCTTGTCCTTACTTAGGCGTGTCTGAGAGAGGATGTGATAAATGAAACGTGCTCGTTCAGCCAGGTAAACGAAGCTGAGATCAGAGATGCGATCCTGTCACTTCCAAAGACCAGAAGACAAATTCTCTGCACGAGAAAACATATCTTGAACAATTACTGACTTCGTGTTTTGCCCGTTGCATTTAACCAATTGTTCATGTAAAATAATTCGATCCGTAGTTTAGGATACTGACCAATCTACAAATTTACAGTTTTGTCCCCCATTACTCCAAAAAGTAATCTACATAGGCGCATGTGTAACTTAAAAACAGATGTTGGCTCACAAATGAAATGGCCAAAATGATTTCTTATTATTAATCTCACAAATGATCTGTACAAATATAATTTTCTATTTAACGATGGAGGAGGTGCAGATACCCAAGCAACCGAACGACATCGCGTAAGCTACGACCGCAAGGATCCTTGTCTCTTTAATTTTGAATTGAGGCAAAAGGCTAATGCACGCGATATAGGTGGTAATCCTCTTCCTCCTGATTTCACCTTAATACTACAGTTATGGTAAATTATATGTATGTCTTTGTGCATGAGTGTGTGTGTTATATGAGCACAGTCCCGTACAAACCCCGGCCTGGACACCAGGTGATCAACAGTTTCAAGAAAATAAAAGATTAACGGATATAAACCGAATCGTGGATTTCTCAGAAATAGGTGACTGGAAAACTAACACATTTAGAAAAACGTGTGATATGTTAACTTGGCCCCAGAAACGTGTTGTTCCGAACAAACAAAATAAAACAGGGGTTTGCTTTAATTTAAAACAGGTTACACAAGCAAACTTATGGCTTATGGAAGTAAGACCAAAGGAATTAATCTAGCTGATCATACATGATTTAAAAAAAGATTCGACACCTGTTTTTCTACATCTTTTTGATAAAACATTCATTGAAAAATTTCAAGTTCACCTTTAAAAAAAACACAAGACCAAAACTGAACAATTATTCGCCTAATATGCAGATAATTGTAGTTAGCGGCAAATCATATTCAAATCTGTCATTAGTCATATTAGACAGTGAAATAATGCAATATAAAGGGGCTTATTAAGTAAACATAAAGATAAAGATAACTTTCTTTGTACATTTCCTTATTACACAGCGTTTTATTCTTATTATTTCCCAACTAATACAATCAATAAGTGAATGTAAATGAACATGTGTGTAAATGACCATTCTGAAAAAAGATGGTTTCTGACCAGTTTCTACAGAATTCAAAATAATCTTGATCTGGAGTTGGAGATTTTCAGAATACTTTTTGTTCTCTAATACTCACTTACAGGGGCATCAAAATGTCAATTTTTGTTAATTTAATTTGATCTGCCAATCAAGTGAATAAGAGTCAATTGTTTAGCCTGATAATCATGAAGATTAAGAATGATGTTCTTTGAAAATTGCAAATGATTTGATTAATTTCAAACATGAAGGATGGCTATGACGAACTTGATTGGAGGTGTAGCAAAAAAATACATTCCAGTCTAAATTAATATATTTTCTCTGAGCACATTTTCCTCCCTCAACCCTGAGCTATAAACACCAAAATTGTTCAAGTACAAGACATCCTTTGCCAGAAGAAGCCAATGGGGTTGAATCTTGATGGTCTGGCCTCATTCCTGTCTTTGTCACATACTCCGTGCCACCTCGTTATCCGTTAACAAATAATTAATAATAAACTGCAAATGTATTTTTTCCAGAATGCGAGCCCTCTGCCTTGTTGAGATAGCAGACAGAGCGTAGCAGTAAACACAGATGACCCC